>NC_068436.1:12419881-12512381 GCF_023373465.1 Oncorhynchus keta | reverse complement strand
TCTCTCTCTCTCTCTCTCTCTCTCTCTCTCTCTCTCTCTCTCTCTCTCTCTCTCTCTCTCTCTCTCTCTCTCTCTCTCTCACGCTCTCTCGCTCTCTCTCTATCAATCTCTTCTTTCCCTTTTCACTCTTTCATTGTCTCTTTTTCCCTCCCTCCCTCCCTCCCTCCCTCCCTCCCTCCCTCCCTCCCTCCCTCCCTCCCTCCCTCCCTCCCTCCCTCCCTCCCCTAAATAAAACAATAATAAAAACCAGGGCTTCTAACCAAGTACCGAGTCATCATTCTGCAGAGACCGGTGATAAATTAGAACAGCTTGTCAAGGTTGTCACCGGGGTAAATTAGCAGGAGACTCGTGTGAACCGTAAAACTGCTGCTTCATTTGCCAATTTCAGCTTTGTCGAGGCGGCTATTAACATGCAGATTTCCTGAATTGTTTATTAGGCCAGCTGAAGCTGGAGTGGCTCTTTTAAACTCGGATTTACTTTACGACTCAGCACAGAGGTAGAAGGTAAAGCAGGCTATGTGTTTGAGGCTGGCTGGTTGGCTAGCTGTAAGGCTGGCTGGACGGTTGGCTTTATGGATGGCGAGCTAGCTGGCTAGCTGGCTGGCAAGATGGCTGGATGGCTGGATGGCTGGCTGGCTTTGCAATGTGACACACAGCAAGGAGCAGGTTGGCTTTCCAGATGTAGGAAGATGTGAGTCACTATATTCAAACATACCAAATACCAACACATGCAGCGAGCTCTACATGAAATGCATAAGCTGCACGTGGAGATGAAACGCGCACGATGTCTCTGATGTATTGAATTTCGATCCCACTGGGGTCTTTGTCAGGACAGGTCAAGAAAGGTCTGGTCTGATGTATTAAAAAACATGGAGGCTAATACAGTCCCTGGTATATTGTGTATTATCTTTCCTCAGCTGCAAGACGAAGCTGTACCTGGAGAACCTTCCCAACACCAGCATCATCATCCCCTTCCACAATGAGGGCTGGTCGTCCCTGCTGAGGACCATCCACAGCATCTCCTACCGCACCCCAGACCACCTCATCGCTGAGATCATACTGGTGGACGACTACAGTGACAGAGGTAGGACACCTGGTTAACTGTTACGTTACTATGTGAATTGGTGGTCAGGGTTCTTACACCACACCCTGCTCAGTGACTGTGGTAGGACCCTGGTTAAACTACAGTTATTACAGTATGGTGCTGGTAGGACCCTGGTTAAACTACAGTTATTACAGTATGGTGCTGGTAGGACCCTGGTTATACTACAGTTATTACATTATGGTGCTGGTAGGACCCTGGTTAAACTACAGTTATTACAGTATGGTGCTGGTAGGACCCTGGTTAAACTACAGTTATTACAGTATGGTGCTGGTAGGACCCTGGTTAAACTACAGTTATTACAGTATGGTGCTGGTAGGACCCTGGTTATACTACAGTTATTACATTATGGTGCTGGTAGGACCCTGGTTAAACTACAGTTATTACAGTATGGTGCTGGTAGGACCCTGGTTAAACTACAGTCATTACAGTATGGTGCTGGTAGGACCCTGGTTATACTACAGTTATTACAGTATGGTGCTGGTAGGACCCTGGTTAAACTACAGTTATTACAGTATGGTGCTGATAGGACCCTGGTTACACTACAGTTATTACAGTATGGTGTTGGTAAGACCCTGGTTAAACTACAGTTATTACAGTATGGTGCTAGTAGGACCCTGGTTAAACTACAGTTATTCATGTATGGTGCTGGTAGGACCCTGGTTAAACTACAGTTATTACAGTATGGTGCTGGTAGGACCCTGGTTACACTACAGTTATTACAGTATGGTGTTGGTAAGACCCTGGTTATACTACAGTTATTACAGTATGGTGCTGGTAGGACCCTGGTTACACTACAGTTATTACAGTATGGTGTTGGTAAGACCCTGGTTATACTACAGTTATTACAGTATGGTGCTGGTAGGACACTGGTTAAACTACAGTTATTCGTGTATGGTGCTGGTAGGACGCTGGTTAAACTACAGTTATTACAGTATGGTGTTGGTAGAACCATGGTTATACTACAGTTATTACATTATGGTGCTGGTAGAACCCTGGTTAAACTACAGTTATTACAGTATGGTGCTGGTAGGACCCTGGTTAAACTACAGTTATTACAGTATGGTGCTGGTAGGACCCTGGTTAAACTACAGTTATTACAGTATGGTGCTGGTAGGACCCTGGTTAAACTACAGTTATTACAGTATGGTGCTGGTAGGACCCTGGTTAAACTACAGTTATTACAGTATGGTGCTGGTAGAACCCTGGTTATACTACAGTTATTACATTATGGTGCTGGTAGGACCCTGGTTAAACTACAGTCATTATAGTATGGTGCTGGTAGGACACTGGTTAAATTACAGTTATTACAGTATGGTGTTGGTAAGACCCTGGTTAAACTACAGTTATTACAGTATGGTGCTAGTAGGACCCTGGTTAAACTACAGTTATTCATGTATGGTGCTGGTAGGACCCTGGTTAAACTACAGTTATTACAGTATGGTGTTGGTAAGACCCTGGTTATACTACAGTTATTACAGTATGGTGCTGGTAGGACCCTGGTTACACTACAGTTATTACAGTATGGTGTTGGTAAGACCCTGGTTATACTACAGTTATTACAGTATGGTGCTGGTAGGACACTGGTTAAACTACAGTTATTCGTGTATGGTGCTGGTAGGACGCTGGTTAAACTACAGTTATTACAGTATGGTGTTGGTAGAACCCTGGTTATACTACAGTTATTACATTATGGTGCTGGTAGAACCCTGGTTAAACTACAGTTATTACAGTATGGTGCTGGTAGGACCCTGGTTAAACTACAGTTATTACAGTATGGTGCTGGTAGGACCCTGGTTAAACTACAGTTATTACAGTATGGTGCTGGTAGGACCCTGGTTAAACTACAGTTATTACAGTATGGTGCTGGTAGGACCCTGGTTAAACTACAGTTATTACAGTATGGTGCTGGTAGGACCCTGGTTAAACTACAGTTATTACAGTATGGTGCTGGTAGAACCCTGGTTATACTACAGTTATTACATTATGGTGCTGGTAGGACCCTGGTTAAACTACAGTCATTATAGTATGGTGCTGGTAGGACACTGGTTAAATTACAGTTATTACAGTATGGTGTTGGTAGGACCCTGGTAAAACTACAGTTATTGCAGTATGGTGCTCTATGTATCAGATAGGACCCTGGTTAAATCAAATCAAATCAAATTGTATTGGTCACATACACATATTTAGCAGATGTTATTGCGGGTGTAGCGAAATGCTTGTGTTCCTAGCTCCAACAGTATGGTGTTAGTGGGTACGGGGCACTTCCACTAGTTCCATTACCCCTACCAACTAATAGAATCTCACTTTGATTCATCTCTGTTAGTGTATGTTTTTGTTGTCTACAACCCTGGATGTTGCCTTTGAGGGTCGTTGTCTTGAGGATAACCCGGTGTGTGAAGCTAGTATGAGCCATATTCATTTGTGTCAACCTCTCAACCTCTATGGTGAGGTAGTTTGGTTTGGGAGGACTAAGGTTTTGCACCCCAGCCAGCTGGTTGCCCTGTTGGCCAGTGCCCTCTTTCTCTCCTGTGGTTCTGTGGATGTTAGTGTTTTGCATAGAAAGAGATTCACTTCCTATAGTGGTGTGGCTGCTTGCCTCAGGAGGAGTGTGATAGAACGTAATCGTTCAGCAGCCAGACCACCTTGGCCGGACAGGGTCAGTCATTGTGTCGATTCAGTGTACTGTATGCTCCCCCACAGTGTTGAGAAGTTGAGACAATCCACTGGAACTCTCAGTCCGCTGGCCTTCCGAGACAGACACACACACACAGAGAAGACACCACACCACAGGGCTTAGCCCGGATCATTCCACATTCCGTATTCCGCCTCTGTAAGCCCATGCATGTATTAGCATAATTGAGGTATTTTAATATTGTTTTAGCGGGCGAAGAGCAACAGCACAAACAACCTCTTGGTGGATGGACTTTAGAGTGTGTGTTCTTCATTTGAATCAGGGGATGATTAAGCCAAATGGGGGATTCACTGGTTGTTTAAAGGAGCGATGCTACATCCATTTTGGTCTTGGAATTCATTCTTGAAGAAGTATGTCTTGTACATAAATGCCTGGTGAGTTTAGTTCAACTGTCATAACCCATCAGAACCCACAATGTCAGCTTGTTTTACTCCAATGTTTGTAAACAACCTAAATGTAAACAAACACAGTATAGGCTCAAAACATGGTCAAAACTCATTTTGATATCATGGATGGTCAATCCTGGAATCTAGCTCTGTTTATGAATTTGAAAGTGGTTACATTTCTCCAGCCCCGTCCCCCAGCTTTTTACCAAAAACAGTGATGGGGTGCCAGCTTTGTTGTCGTTTCAACTGCTGAGTTCCCCTATGAGGTAGGTAACGTTTATATTAAAGCTGTGCACTTTCATAGTTTGAGTCCTTGGTCCACAGTTCACCCATGTAACCACTCTCTGTTGGTTGATTCATGCTGTAGGCCTGTTTGTCCTGTTTACATACTGAGTCAGGTGAATGTGTGGAAATGGGTCATTTTGGTTCTGTGTGTGTGTGTGTGTGAATGGCAGCGTTGGGCAAGGTTTTGTGTGTTTGTGTGTTGTGGGATCACTGTTAGAGGTGGCAGATTCTCAGTGAGTTGAGGCTCTCTGGGACGATAGTCCTCGCGGTGGGACGGCAGATGGTCACAGCTGCTGCTCTACCTTACAGCTGAATCTATCCCCCAAGGTGTGTGTGTGTGTGTGTGTGTGTGTGTGTGTGTGTGTGTGTGTGCTTGCCTGCGTTTGATGTGTTAATGTTATTGTCACTGGCCATATTATATAGTTTATTATTCACCCATCTTACAACCACACTTCAATAGTACCTAAACTGGTCCGCTGTGTAATGCATGCCAGATATTCTGGCTACACATCCCAGGACTGCGTTCACCCCCATCATGTTCTGGTGTGTTACACAGAGAAGCTAGGCACGTTCTGGTGTGTTGCACACAGCAGCTAGGCAGAGTGGCCTCTTTGTGCCTGTGGAGGACAATTCTCCAGTGAGGGAAGCAGAAATATCTATGAAGAGATTTTTCACCTGAAGCGAGAATAACAATAAGCTCTGCAGACAGAATAGCTACATTTGAAACAAAACCTTCTGAGAAATCATTTGGCAATGTATAATTATGAGTCATAATGATAATAACTCTCCATCTGTTGCTCGAATTATAAATAATGAAATCAACCTTTATTGTCTGATGCTACGTTCATAACCCATGGTTGTAATTCCCAGAGAAACACGGAAAGGCCAACAAGCTTCATCAACCACAAACTAAAAGTACAGCTACCATGCTTGTAAACAAATTATAATGCTCAAAACCCATATTAATATATAGCTTTTTATAAACAATGTTTTGTTGTTGTATTTGACTGCTGAAAATGCAGTTATCGAGGTTATTTCCTTACTAGGTGACATCAGAGGTCAGCATGTGGGAGAAGTTGGAGCTCAGGGATGATAGACAAGTTTCCCACTAGTAATTACCAGTTGGAGGGGCGTTCAAGTGGATCTTTCCCAGCTGAATGTGGTAAATACCACCTTCCCACTTTTTGTGAACGCAGCATTAGTCAACAACTGTGAAGATATCCAATCCATTAAGTTTCAGTGGAAAAATATGATTATGTTGCATAAGTATACCAATCAGTTGGCTACTGTAACGGCTTTCTTGTGGAGAAGGAGAGTCGGACCAAAATGCAGCGTGATGATGATTCATGATATTTTAATGAAGGAAAAAACTATACATGAAGAAACTACAAAATAGTGAAATGTGAAAACCAAAACAGCCCTATCTGGTGCAAACACAAAGACAGGAACAATCACCCACAAAACACTCAAAGAATATGGCTGCCTAAATATGGTTCCCAATCAGAGACAACGATACACACCTGCCTCTGATTGAGAACCACTCCAGACAGCCATAGACTTTGCTAGATAACCCCACTAAGCCACACACCCAACACCCCACAAAACCCCAAGACAAAACACACCACAATAAACCCATGTCACACCCTGGCCTGACCAAATAAATGAAGACAAACACAATATATCACGACCAGGGCGTGACAGCTACATAGTTTATATGGATGGGCATTAGAAATTATTTCACTATTCAAATAATATGAAGGTGGAGTGGGACCAGGGGACTTACCTAGGATGGAGAGTGCACCAGAGGAGGGGGGGTCTGCAGCGGTGCGGAGGCCACCAGAGGCGAGAGAGGCCAACGGAGCAGCGCCTGGGGTGGGGTGCTCAATGGTGGCAGAGAGGCCACCGGAGTCAATGCAGCGGGAGGATGGTAGTGCAGTGGGAGGCGAGTTACATCGGGATCGGGCATTCAGTGAGGCCTTTGGGAATACGTGTTTACATTTTGTGTACTTAAACGTCCGAAGCCTACTACCGAAGACAGATGAGATACGTCTGTTGGTTCGCAAATCAGAGGTGGGGGTCTTGTGTTTTACAGAGAGAGGAAGGATCAGAATCGGAATGGTGGGGGGGATATGTGCATTTGTAAGATTGGACATTGCTTATAATGTCAGATCGGATTTAAGCGTTGATCTGGAGATTGTCTGGCTGGATATCTGCCTTCCCAAAACCAAGCCGATTTTGTTGAGGGTGTGTTACAGGCTGCCCAATCAGAAGGCATTCTATGTAGGTCTCGGAAATTGTGTTGTCAAGCTGTAATGATTCCCTGGTGAAGGAAATAAGTTTGTTAGGCGATTTCAATACTGATGTCTGCAAAAAGGCAAACCCAACTCACAATGTATTTATGCACTTCTGTAGATCACTTGCCCTGACCCAAATGATAATAGATCCCACCAGGGTATGGGAAACGGTGCAAAGTACAATTGACTTAATATTGGTGTCTGATCAATCCAAAATATCGCAGAGTGGAGTAATAGTATATGGAATCAGTGATAACTTTATTACATCTTACACAAGGAGGGTTTTTAAAGATATATATTATAATTTCACAAAACTGTTAGAATCAGAGGACTCAATAAATACTGTGTTGAAATGTTTAGGGAGCAAGTGGGTACAATTGACTGGTCACCAGTGCTGGGGTAGACAGTGCCTGGGAAGCCTTTAAATGTAGATTCCTTGATGTGGTGAATGTGATGGCTCCCATTAGACGGGTCAGGGTAAAGCAGAGATCTAGCCCTGGGTTTAATCAGGAGATTCTAGAATCTATCCAAGCAAGGAATAAGGCCTTGATAAAATGTAAGAACTCGAAAGAGCAGCATGTTTTTGTCCTATATAAACATCACAGAAATTAAGCACAGCGCAGGATGGGGGGTTACTTTACTGATAAAATCATTGAGAACAAAAATTACACTAAAAAACGTTGAAAATCATTGAAGGAACTAGGCTGTAGTAGTACTACCAAAAACAAACTGAACAGTATTGGACTGAACATCAGGGGGGAGATGGTAAATGAAAAAGTAGAGGTTGCCAATGAATTCAACATTTGTTTTATTTCTGTTGCCAGCAAGCTGGTTAGCAAGCTGCCCACCAGTTCTGGTATGTATGGAAACGACCAAGTCAATAAGTATTGTGCCGAATTACGGGTTCAGTCAAAATCTTTTGCAAAGGTAGCAACAGCCAAAATAGCCAGGATGCTAGCTTAAATGCTCCAAAGCCACAGGCCTGGATAATATTCCTGCAAGGTTTCTTATATATTCTGCTGAGCAAATTTCCCCTTGTATTACGCATATGGTTAATCGTTCTCTTAAACAATGCATCTTTCCCAGGGACATAAAACAGACTAAAGTTATACCCCTGTAAAGAAGGGGATAAAGTCTGACCCTGGGAACTATAGGCCTGTATCTATCCTCAGTGTAACATCAATGATCCTGGAGAGAGTTGTACATGAGTATGAATATGTCAACAAACACAGTCTAATGTATGATTTTCAGTCAGGTTTTTGAAAAACATACTCCACTGATTCATGTCTACTTGACTGACTTCATCAGGAAGGAGATTGATGAGGGAAATCTCTGTGGAATGGTACTGCTTGGCCTAGAAAAGGCCTCCGATACAGTTAACCACTGTCTCCTAATCTCCAAACTGGAGGCACTGGGGTTAAGCAGTATCCCTCTAGGCTGGGTAAAGTCATTTTTATCAGGTAGGGAGCAAATAGTACAGGTTAATGGTTCACTGTCTCAGGCAAAACCAATGTGGTGTTCTGCAGGGGAGCGTGCTTGGACCTTTACTATTTTTACTGTATATTAGCAATATGAAAGATGCTTGTTCTTGCCGTCTTTTCCTTTATGAGGATGACTCTACTCTTCTGGTCTCACAAAAGTAAAACTATGTTGGAGAGCATACTTAACACATAGCTTACTAACATTAGCAAATGGCTTGGAGATTATAAGGTATCTCTGCACTAATGTAAAACTGTGGCAATTATTTTTGGATCCAGACCTAAATTGAGTAGGTACTTTGAAATCAGAGTGGAGTTAGCGGGGAGGTGCTGACTACTAAAAACCTCTGTTAGCTACCTGGGATGCATCCTTGATGGAAGATCGGGAGGTGTGAGCATGGCCACTAAAGTGCTAAGGGAAGGTTAATGCCAGGACTACATTTTTGCCTAGAAAGTCCAAGCTGCTTGATAAGGACTCCATGAAAGTGATAGCCACTGCTCTCATTCAATGCCACTTTGACTACACTAGTACTTCCTGGTTTGGGGGCTTATCTAAGCTTATGAAGGGGAAGCTCCAGATAGCCCATAATAAGATGATCAGGGTAGTATTGAAGGTAGTATTGATTGTGTCCCAGATTAGACTGGGTTTGGTTTACACAAGTATTTATGGTTCTGCGCCCAGATATCTAACTGATTACTTTCCCAGTGTTAGGGATGCACACAATCACAGCACCATCAGGTGTTGCAAATGTTTGCTTATACAGGTTCAGGAGTAATGCTAGGAAAGGTATTTTCTGGAGCCTCAGAGTTGAATGAGTTGCCTCTTCCCATAAAAACTACGGCCTCTCAGCTTAAAAAATAAAGTAAAAAACTGTTTATCTTCTGTGCCCATATGAATGACCCCTATGATGTACCTCTGTAAATAACGTCACATAGAATGACGTAAAATGCCACAACAGCAGACAGTGAAGTTGTTTTCAGGGTGCTATTCCGGTATTTGTTGGCTAGGGGCGGTTAGAAGCATTGGGCCAGTAACCGAAAGTTTGCTGAATGGAATTCCTGAGCTGACAAGGTAAAAATCTGTTGTTTTGCACCTGAGCAAGGCAGTTAACCCACTGTTCCCTGGGCGTCGAAGATGTGGATGTTGATTAAGGCAGCTCTCCGCACCTCTCTGAGTGAGAGGGGTTGGGTTAAATGCGGAAGACACATTTCAGTTGAATGCATTCAGTTGTACAACTGACTAGGTTTCCCCCTTTCCCCTTTCCCTAACAGTAGCCTCAGCTAACAGCAATAGTGAATATGTCTGATGTTTGCCATCATAGAACTGATTCTGTTTCCGTTGGTGCGCGCCTGCAGGCCATTTGAAGTTGGTAAATAGCATACTGTTGTCAGGGGCTGACCGGAGGGCTATGATAGTAAAATGCCTTTTCATGTGAAAAGCAACCCATAACCCATAGCCCATGAGAGAGAAAAAGGAGCTTTAAAATAAAAAAAATCACTTTGTGCGTCTTCAGAACTGTAGGCTACATTTACAGTGTGCAGCATTAAAGCAGGAGTAAAAAATAAATAAAAACATTCTAAAGTTCATTGTTTTATTCAATTAAGAATGTAATGTGTCATGGTATATCCTTGTGTGTAACAAAACAAACCCCCCAAACAAGCCTGCATCTAGGCAATATTTCCCCATGCTACTAGTCTAGCATTAGGTTTGGTACAGCGGGGGTTAATATAAGCCTTGCTGTCTGCCTATCCAACCTGTGCAACATGATGCTTTTGTGTGTGATGGGATCTCCATGGTGCCATGCACATGAACATGACGAGACTAAAAGTCAGGCCAATTCATTTATCAGGATCATTCATGGATATATCCAAAGAATTGGCAATATAAACTAAGGTAAAACAAAGGAAAATGCACATTGTTTGCTGTCCTTTCAGCTGCTTGATGTGATCGTGTGTTAGTTTTAGTTGGATAGTTAGTTACAGTAGCAAAGGTTGAAGTAACTTTAGTCTAGCTATCCTCAGTGCTTAATTTGTATATCAGGAAGTGCTGGAACATAAAGTGAGCACGAGAGGGGGGTGACCTGGGGAGCTCTGAGGTACCGGAACGCATGAAAAAATAATCACCTTTATAATAAAGCATTGCATGCATATCACATGTAGTGGCATGGGGAACAATTTTAGTGGCATAGAGTCTGGGAAAATGTCTGTCTTTTAAAAACGCATTTCATTTGACTGGAGACTTTGGTATAATCTTTTTTATTGCCGAGTTCAAAACAACTAGGAACTCGCAACTGGGAAATCTCAGAACTCTGATTTGTTTTGAATAGTCATCTAACTCGGAATTCCAAGTCAGGAATTCGGGCCTCTTTCTAGAGCTCCGACCTGAATATCACTGACATCATGATTCCAACTCAAGTTCCCAATTGTCTTTAAAATCGCCATAATACCACACAAATGATCAAAACGAGAGGCTACTTTGACAAAGAACAACTGAAAATCTGAGATCAATAAAAACTAACTTGTCTTGAATCCATCAATAGCTATTGCAGGCTACAATATGAGTAGGAAATGATAGTTCTAAAAAGTCTTTCCAGTTCCACTGGCTCACCCAATGATGCGCAGCTCCCTCACTGGTGATGGCCGATGCGCTCGTGCCAAAAGCCTCTCTCTCCTGGTTTACTTTGTAAAATATTTGGAAGTTGATTAGGTATTTTGGTAGCCTACAGCATAGTCTTCTATTTTCAGCTAGAGCCATTTGTTCCAACCTGTCTTGTCTGCATGCTGTTTGTTCACTGACAGATTTGCCACGTGTTCCAGACTGTAGGCTATGCCTTGTTATTGGGATACACTCCACAGCTAGGCAATTTTAAAATACGACGCTATTGATCCTCTGTGGCAAACTTATAGGCTTTCTAGTGTAATAGGCTATTCTGAATTATTTAATTTATTTCTGAACAGACAGCAGTAACTCTATAACTTTGGCAAATGTATTTAAATGTATCAGTGTTGCTGCAGCTCCTCCAGGACCCTTTGCACGGTTAAGATTCTATAAGGAAATAAATCATGAAGTGCAGCGCTGGAGAGATGAGAATTGCAGGCTCAGGTCTATCAGAGCAGAGTGAGGGAGAGAAATCATAGAAATGGAATCTCATTGTAGTTCTGGGAGAGATACAGGGGGGGGGCAACTCTAAATAAATAAATTTTATCGCTTTTATTTGATTTTTGACATTGCAAAAAGTGAATATAATTGTTCATGCCAGGAGAGGTACCAGATCCGGCCAAATAGGTGATCAAAAATCATCTGATAATCCCCTCTAAAGGGCTGTTTCCTATGGCTTCGCCTCAGGCCTAAGAACAGCCCTTAGTCTGGAGTTATCACACGATAATCCCCAGGTTCTCATGCCTTATTGCTTAAAATCTGGTGTGCTGCTTGTTCGTTATATTGTCTATACATATGGACTTCAAATGTGCATGTTTTACCCTATATTAAAGGTACACCTAGTCCAATTATCCTGGTACCTGCAATGTGTGAACCAACCAATCGGAGACCTGTTGGCAAGGACTCTGCTGAATTGTGTCCAAAGGTCTTCACCTTGGTAGAACTCAGAGTTTCGCTCTCTCTGAGCTCAGACCCCCTCCGACACCTTGTGGGGAGAAAATCACCTGTCACTCCTGAAGTGTCACCGCCCGCGGTCACCGTGGAAATATCCAGCAAGTCACTCACAGCATGGAGCTGTCACCACCGCTTTATCTCCACGGCAACATTTAAGGGCAAAGATCCAATTCCCGTCAATCACCCGGCAACCGCCCCCAAAAAATGTGATGTGAGAGATAAGAGAGAGGTGTTCTTATTGGAATAGACTGGCTGACTGACTGACAGTGTCATTTCTGTAGCTTTCAAACAAGAGGGGTTGGAAAATGGAATATGAATTAGATTCTACCGCTCAAAGCATCAAAGATGACAGTTGTTTCTAATTTAAGCTACCTGAATGACAGACTCAAATGAGATCGGTAGGAATCTCAGTACATGAATTTGTTGCTGTCTAACTTTAGCCAAATTTGAAATATGACAGGGCATGCCAGGTTAGAAAACACTAAGCTGAAAACTAAATGTTCACAGTAAATACCAAATAGCCTAAATTAAAACTTTAAAATGCTTTGAACTTTTTAAAAGAACAATCCTTAGCTAAATTGAAGGCCCTGCAAAAACATCCAGCTGTGTATTGTGTGTGCTTTGCAAATGTTTCCTTTTATAGCTTAGCCAAATCACCATTCGCCCTCCACAGGCAGTAACATACACACACACACACACAGAGAGAGAGAGAGAGAGAGAGAGAGAGAGAGAGAGAGAGAGAGAGAGAGAGAGAGAGAGAGAGAGAGAGAGAGAGAGAGAGAGAGAGAGAGAGAGAGAGAGAGAGAGAGAGAGAGAGAGAGAGAGAGAGAGAGAGAGAGAGAGAGAGAGCCCCCCCCCCACACGCACACACACACACATTTCAGCTAAAAGTCTTTAGAAAGGAAAGCTGTTCCTGTGAAAGATAACCATTTCACATTGCTTCTCAGGGTATCTCCAAATTAACCACTGCTGGGCACTCATTAAAACATGGGCGCAAATTGAATTCACTCCACAGAATTTAATGAATCGTGAAATGTCCCCTCATTCAGTGTCATTTAGCTAGAACCGAGATGACACTCTGTTATGCGCTTTTGCTCTTTTTATTCTATGTATTATGCAAAGGGGTGCTAATTGGAAAAAATAACATTTTGGGCGACCGAGAGTCATCACCAATCGATTGGTTGAATTTTTTAAAAGGTGTATTTTTCCATAGACTGTATGTACTGAACTTGTCTGAAGCTGTAAGCACACTGTTTGAATAAATAATTAAGACACACAAATGATTCAAGAGGGAGCCAGAGATCAATATAGCCTAACCAGAAGAAAGAAAACTGTTTACGACCCTTCTCCCGCTGCTGCTGGCATTTGCAGATTTAGCCTTTACGCTGGGGCCGAGCCAGAGGGGTGTCCAGGGTGGCACTGGATAACCCTGACATCCGATTGGCCACCCCGGGTGCCACCCCAAAATGTTATTCGCTACTGGCAGTTTGATGCTGATTGACATCTCATTTCACCTTTTGTTGAAAGAAGCATTTATTTTGACATTCGGCGCGCATTTTTCAAATCAGGCGCGAGGAAAAGACAATATTAACGTTGGTTGCGAGATACAGAAGAATAAGAATAAGAAGAACATACAGAAGAAGAGAGAATATTCCCACAGCTCCACGAGATCTTTTCGCGATTGGCGAAAGCATCATATTTGAAGTAAGTTTTAAACCCGATGCTAAACCTTAGGTTTCCTGGACGACTTTGTATCGCTGTGTGAGTTAACGTTAGATCTAGATTTACAATTGCGACCTGGCCAAGATAAAGCAAAGTGGTTCGACAGATACAACGACACAGAGTTACACATGGAGTAAAACAAACACACAGTCAATAATACAGTAGAAACAAGTCTATATAAGATGTGAGCAGATGAGGTAAGATAAGGGAGGTAAAGGCAAAAAAAGGCCATGGTGGCAAAGTAAATACAATATATCAAGTAAGTAAATTTCCAGTTTCAGATATTTTTGTAGTTCGTTCCAGTCATTGGCAGCAGAGAACTGGAAGGAGAGGCGGCCAAAGAAATAATTGGTTTTGGGGGTGACCAGAGAGATATACCTGCTGGAGCGCGTGCTACAGGTGGGTGATGCCATGGTGACCAGCGAGCTGAGATAAGGGGGGACTTTACCTAGCAGGGTCTTGTAGATGACATGGAGCCAGTGGGTTTGGCGACGAGTATGAAGCGAGGGCCAGCCAACGAGAGCGTATAGGTCGCAATGGTGGGTAGTATATGGGGCTTTGGATTGCACTGTGATAGACTGCATCCAATTTGTTGAGTAGGGTATTGGAGGCTATTTTGTAAATGACATCGCCGAAGTCGAAGATTGGTAGGATGGTCAGTTTTACAAGGGTATGTTTGGCAGCATGAGTGAAGGATGCTTTGTTGCGAAATAGGAAGCCAATTCTCGATTTAACTTTGGATTGGAGATGTTTGATGTGGGTCTGGAAGGAGAGTTTACAGTCTAAACCAGACACCTAGGTATTTGTAGTTGTCCACGTATTCTAAGTCAGAGCCGTCCAGAGTAGTGATGTTGGACAGGCGGGCAGGTGCAGGCAGCGATCGGTTGAAGAGTATGCATTTAGTTTTACTTGTATTTAAGAGCAATTGGAGGCCACGGAAGGAGAGTTGTATGGCATTGAAGCTTGCCTGGAGGGTTGTTAACACAGTGTCCAAAGAAGGGCCAGAAGTATACAGAATGGTGTCGTCTGTGTAGAGGTGGATCAGAGACTCACCAGCAGCAAGCGCGACATCATTGATGTATACAGAGAAGAGAGTCGGTCCAAGAATTGAACCCTGTGGCACCCCCATAGAGACTGCCAGAGGTCCGGACAGCAAACCCTCCGATTTGACACACTGAACTCTATCAGAGAAGTAGTTGGTGAACCAGGCGAGGCAATCATTTGAGAAACCAAGGCTGTCGAGTCTGCCGATGAGGATGTGGTGATTGACAGAGTCGAAAGCCTTGGCCAGATCAATGAATACGGCTGCACAGTAATGTTTCTTATCGATGGCGGTTAAGATATCGTTTAGGACCTTGAGCGTGGCTGAGGTGCACCCATGACCAGCTCTGAAACCAGATTGCATAGCAGAGAAGGTATGGTGAGATTCGAAATGGTCGGTAATCTGTTTGTTGACTTGGCTTTCGAAGACCTTAGAAAGGCAGGGTAGGATAGATATAGGTTTGTAGCAGTTTGGGTCAAGAGTGTCCCCCCCTTTGAAGAGGGGGATGACCGCAGCTGCTTTCCAATCTTTGGGAATCTCAGACGACACGAAAGAGAGGTTGAACAGGCTGGTAATAGGGGTGGCAACAATTTCGGCAGATAATTTTAGAAAGAAAGGGTACAGATTGTCTAGCCCGGCTGATTTGTAGGGGTCCAGATTTTGCAGCTCTTTCAGAACATCAGCTGACTGGATTTGGGAGAAGGAGAAATGGGGAAGGCTTGGGCGAGTTGCTGTGGGGGGTGCAGTGCTGTTGACCGGGGTAGGAGTAGCCAGGTGGAAAGCATGGCCAGCCATAGAAAAATGCTTATTGAAATTCTCAATTATAGTGGATTTATCAGTGGTGACAGTGTTTCCTATCTTCAGTGCAGTGGGCAGCTGGGAGGAGGTGTTCTTATTCTCCATGGACTTTACAGTGTCCCAGAACTTTTTTGAGTTAGTGTTGCAGGAAGCAAATGTCTGCTTGAAAAAGCTAGCCTTGGCTTTTCTAACTGCCTGTGTATAATGGTTTCTAGCTTCCCTGAACAGCTGCATATCACGGGGGCTGTTCGATGCTAATGCAGAACGCCATAGGATGTTTTTCTGTTGGTTAAGGGCAGTCAGGTCTGGGGAGAACCAAGGGCTATATCTGTTCCTAGTTCTAAATTTCTTGAATGGGGAATGCTTATTTAAGATGGTTAGGAAGGCATTTAAAAAAATAACCAGGCATCCTCTACTGACGGGATGAGATCAATATCCTTCCAGGATACCCCGGCCAGGGAGATTAGAAAGGCCTGCTCGCTGAAGTGTTTCAGGGAGCGTTTGACAGTGATGAGTGGAGGTCGATTGACCGCTGACCCATTAAGGATGCAGGCAATGAGGCAGTGATCACTGAGATCTTGGTTGAAGACAGCAGAGGTGTATTTAGAGGGCAAGTTGGTTAGGATGATATCTATGAGGGTGCCCGTGTTTAAGGCTTTGGGGAGGTACCTGGTAGGTTCATTGATAATTTGTGTGAGATTGAGGGCATCAAGCTTAGATTGTAGGATGGCTGGGGTGTTAAGCATGTTCCAGTTTAGGTTGCCTAGCAGCACGAGCTCTGAAGATAGATGGGGGGCAATCAGTTCACATATGGTGTCCAGAGCACAGCTGGGGGCAGAGGGTGGTCTATAGCAGGCGGCAACAGTGAGAGATTTGTTTTTAGAGAGGTGGATTTTTAAAAGTAGAAGTTCAAATTGTTTGGGTACAGACCTGGATAGTAGGACAGAACTCTGCAGGCTATCTTTGCAGTAGATTGCAACACCGCCCCCTTTGGCAGTTCTATCTTGTCTGAAAATGTTTTAGTTTGGGATGAAAATTTCTGAATTTTTGGTGGTCTTCCTAAGCCAGGATTCAGACACAGCTAGAACATCCGGGTTGGCAGAGTGTGCTAAAGCAGTGAATAAAACAAACTTAGGGAGGAGGCTTCTAATGTTAACATGCATGAAACCAAGGCTATTACGGTTACAGAAGTCATCAAACGAGAGCGCCTGGGGAATAGGAACAGACAGTTAATCAGATAAGATAGATCGGTTCTCAATTTAGCCTAACATTATGTTTACATCTGTGCTAATAATACACGCATATACAGTGCAGTGTTGTAAGTTACAGTGTCACGAATCCGACCGAGGTGTTTCCCCTTCCCGGGCGGTTGGCGCTCGGCGGTCGTCGTCACCGGCCTATTAGCTGCCACTGATTGTTTTCCTCCCCCTCCTTGTATGTTTAGTGGTAGCACCTGTTCATGATTGAATCAGCTAATTAGTTTGTCTTTATTAGGCAGCCGGCCCGCCTGGTTGTTGTGCGGGATTATTGCAGTGTAACCTTCGGCTCTGTTGTTAGAAGTACGTGTTAGTGCCTGGTCGTTACGTTTTCTGTTGTACATTCTCATTCCCTGTGTTTGGGGCCGTTACTATTGATTTGAGCACCCTGGGATGCGTTGGCGCTATTAAAGACGCACAGCTTTGCACTCACTGTCTCCTGCGTTTGACTCCACACACCTACGACACCTGAAGTGTTACAGAATCCCGCACCATAAAAATCGAATGGAGTCAGCAGGAGCAGCAGCCAACCCTCTCCCATCGATGGAGGAACGGGTTCTCCACCACACCACCATTCTCCATCGGATCGGATCCGCGATGGATCAAGTGATGGAGAGAATGGACCGATGGGAGAGGAGTGGTCTCCTCTCTCCACCTTCGGCACCCCCGACTCCGGTCTCCCCATCACTCGACTCCAGCACCCTTCGTCTGACGCTACCGAGGGCTTATGATGGAGCGGCGGGTTGCCAGGGGTTTCTGCTTCAGCTGGAGCTATACCTGGCCACCGTTAGACCCCCTCCCTCAGGAGCGGAGAGGGTGAGTGTCCTCATCTCCTGCCTCACGGGTCGTGCTCTGGAGTGGGCGACGCAGTCTGGAATGGCCCAGACTCAGCGCGGGAGCACTACCCAGAGTTTTCCTGCCGCTTCCGTGCCGTATTTGATCACCCTATAGACGGCCGGCGGTGGGAGAACGACTTTTTCATCTCAGGCAGGAGAGGAGGAGCGCCCAGGATTACGCGCTGGAGTTCCGGACCTTGGCAGCCGGATCTGGGTGGAACGACAGGGCCCTTATGGACCACTACAGGTGTGGTCTCCGAGAGGGCGTCCGCCGGGAGTTAGCGTGTCGGGACACCACTCTGTCACTGGATCAGCTGATTGACATGTCCATTCGACTGGACAATCTGCTGGCTGCCCCTTGAGCGTTCAGAGAAGGGTCCTGTGCGTTCCACCACCCGGCCCCTCCGCTCCCATTCCGATGGAGTTGGGAGGGGCTGCGCCGAGGTGCCGGAGGAGGGGCCTTCCTGCACCAACTGTGGTCGGAGAGGACACACGTCTGATCGGTGCTGGGGGGTCCGTCTGGGAGTAGAGATGGCAGGCGGAACGCTTCTCGGTCACCCCAGGTGAGTCAGCATCAGACTCACCCAGAATCCCTTGTTGGCCATATGTTTGTCTTAATCTCTTTCCTTCACTTTTTTCCCTCTTCCCAGCATAGGGCGCTAGTCGATTCAGGCGCAGCTGGGAACTTTATGGATCGCGGACTCGCCCTTAAGTTAGGGGTTCCGCTGGTGCCGATAGATTCTCCTTTCCCCGTGCACTCCCTAGATAGCCGGCCATTAGGGTCAGGGATGGTCGGGAGACCTGGTCCCACTGGACATGGTGACGCAGGGGAATCATAGGGAGCGTATCAGTTTTTTTATTATTGATTCGCCTGCGTTTCCAGTGGTGCTGGGGACTCCTGGCTGGCCCGGCACAATCCTAAAATTTCGTGGAGACAAGGGTTCTCCAGGGGTGGTCAGAGGAGTGTTCTGGAAGGTGTTTGGGAGTTTCCATCGGTGCCACGTCGGTGGAGAGTCCAGACCAGGGTTCCACGGTGTGCATTCCCCGAGTATGCCGATTTGGCAATCGCTTTCAGTAAAGTGAAAGCGACTAAATTACCACCTTATCGACCGGGGAAGGGATTGTACGATAGATCTCAGGTAGACGCTGCGCTTCCCAAGAGTCATGTGTACCCGCTGTCCCAGGAGGAGACGTTGGCAATGGAGACATATGTCACGGAGTCGCTGGGACAGGGGTACATTCGGCCCTCCATTTCACCCGTCTCCTCGAGTTTCTTTTTGTGAGGAAAAGGAGGGAGGTTTGCGTCCGTGTATCGATTATAGAGGTCTAAACGCCATCACAGTGGGGTATAGTTACCCTCTACCTCTCATCGCTACGGCGGTGGAATCGTTCCACGGAGCGCAGTTCTTCACAAAACTGGATCTCAGGAGCGCGTATAGTCTGGTGCGTATTCGGAAGGGAGACGAGTGGAAAACCGCATTTAGTACTACATCCGGCCACTATGAGTACCTCGTCATGCCGTATGGGTTAAAGAATGCTCCAGCCGTTTTCCAATCCTTTGTAGACGAGATTCTCAGGGACCTGTGCGGTCAGGGGTGGTTGTTTATATCGATGACATTCTGATCTACTCGGCCACTCACACCGCGCATGTGTCTCTGGTGCGCAAAGTGCTTGGAAGACTGCTGGAGCATGACCTATACGTCAAGGCTGAGAAATGCGTGTTCTCTAAGCGAGCCGTCTCTTTTCTGGGATATCGCATTTCCACCTCGGGGGTGGTGATGGAGGGTGAACGCATTAGGGCCGTGCGTAATTGGCCGACTCAACCACGGTAAAGGAGGTGCAGCGGTTTTGGGTTTTGCCAACTACTACCGGAGGTTTATCCGGGGTTTTGGCCAGATAGCGGCTCCCATTACCTCACTGCTGGGGGGCCCGGTGCGTGCAGTGGTCAGCACAGGCGGACAGGGCATTCAACAAGTTGAAGGCGCTGTTCACTGGCGCCCGTGTTGGCGCATCCGGATCCCTCTCTAGCATTCATAGTGGAGGTGGACGCGTCCGAGGCTGGGGTGGGTGCCGTGCTATCACAGCGCTCGGGTACGCCACCAAAACTCCGCCCCTGCGCTTTCTTCTCAAGGAAGCTCAGCCCAGCGGAGCGTAACTATGATGTGGGGACCGGGAGTTGCTAGCGGTGGTTAGAGCTCTGAAGGTGTGGAGACACTGGCTTGAGGGGGCTAAGCACCCTTTTCTCATCTGGACCGACCACCAGAATCTGGGTATATTCGGGCTGCAAGGAGACTTAACCCACGTCAGGCAAGGTGGGCCATGTTCTTCACCCGGTTCCGGTTTACTTTGTCTTATAGACCGGGCTCCCAGAGCGTGAGGGCTGACGCACTGTCCCGCCTTTACGACACCGAGGATGGGTCCACCGAACCTACTCCCATCCTTCCCGCCTCTAAGCTGGTAGCCCCAGTGGTATGGGAGGTGGACTCGGACATCGAGCGGGCGTTACGGGCTGAACCCGCGCCTCCTCAGTGTCCAGCGGGGCGAAGGTACGTGCCGCTTGATGTTCGGGACAAGCTGATTCGGTGGGCTCACGTCCTACCCTCCTCGGGTCACCCTGGGGTGACGAGGACAGTGGGGAGCCTTCAGGGGAGGTATTGGTGGCCTACGTTGGTTAAGGACGTTAAGGGTTATGTCTCCTCTTGCTCAGTGTGCGCTCAGAGTAAGGCTCTAGGCACCTTCCTAGAGGAAGCTACAACCCCTCCCCGTTCCACAGCGGCCATGGTCACATCTGTCCATAGATTTCCTGACCGATCTTCCGCCGTCTCAGGGAACACCGCGGTTCTAGTGATTGTGGATCGGTTTTCTAAGTCCTGCCGTCTCCTCCCGTTGCCCGGTATCCCTACAGCCCTGCAGACTGCGGAGGCATTATTTACCCATGTCTTTCGGCACTACGGGGTGCCGGAGGACATCGTTTCTGATCGGGGCCCCCAATTCACGTCTCGGGTATGGAGAGCGTTCATGGAACGTTTGGGGTCTCTGTCAGCCTGACCTCCGGTTATCACCCCGAGAGTAATGGGCAGGTGGAGAGATTGAACCAGGAGGTGGGTAGGTTTCTGCGGTCGTATTGCCAGGATCGGCCAGGGGAGTGGGCACGATACATTCCCTGGGCTGAAATGGCTCAGAACTCACTACGCCACTCCTCTACTAACGTGTCCCCTTTTCAGTGTGTGTTGGGATACCAGCCGGTCCTGGCACCATGGCATCCGAGCCAGACCGAGGCTCCTGCGGTGGAGGAATGGGTACAGCGCTCCAAGGAGACCTGGAGGGCCGTCCAGGAGTCTCTACGACAAGCGAGTGGACGGCAGAAGAGGAGTGCTGACCGCCACCGCAGTGAGGCCCCGTGTTTGTACCGGGGGACAGGGTCTGGCTCTCGACCCGAAACCTACCTCTCCGCTTGCCCTGCCGGAAGCTGGGTCCGCAGTGTGTAGGGCCCTTTAAAGTCCTGAGGAGAATAAACGAGGTGTGTTATCGATTACAACTCCCTTCCTATTATCGAATTAACCCCTCGTTTCATGTGTCTCTCCTCAGGCCGGTGGTAGCTGGTCCCCTGCAGGACAGTGAGGTACCGGAGGTCCCTCCCCCTCTGGACATCGAGGGGACCCGGCGTACACGATCCGGGCCATTCTGGACTCAAGACGCCGGGTGAGGGGCCTGCAGTACCTCGTGGACTGGGAGGGTACGGTCCGGAGGAGAGGTGCTGGGTACCGGTGAGGGACATCTTGGATCCATCCATGTTGAGGATTTCCATCGCCTCCATCCGGATCGCCCTGCACCTCGTCCTCCGGGCGACCTCGAGGCCGGTGTCGGCGCGCTGCGGGAGCCGCGCGTCAGGAGGTACTGTCACGAATCCGACCGAGGTGTTTCCCCTTCCCGGGCGGTTGGCGCTCGGCGGTCGTCGTCACCGGCCTATTAGCTGCCACTGATTGTTTTTCCTCCCCCTCCTTGTATGTTTAGTGGTAGCACCTGTTCATGATTGAATCAGCTAATTAGTTTGTCTTTATTAGGCAGCCGGCCCGCCTGGTTGTTGTGCGGGATTATTGCAGTGTAACCTTCGGCTCTGTTGTTAGAAGTACGTGTTAGTGCCTGGTCGTTACGTTTTCTGTTGTACATTCTCATTCCCTGTGTTTGGGGCCGTTACTATTGTGAGCACCCTGGGATGCGTTGGCGCTATTAAAGACGCACAGCTTTGCACTCACTGTCTCCTGCGTTTGACTCCACACACCTACGACACCTGAAGTGTTACATACAGTATACAAATGTTTAGCTAATGTGTTCAGCAAGTTAAAAATCAGCAATTTGAAATCCATTATCTCAGTTAGATTTTTGTACTTGAACTCAAAAATAACAATTGCTATTATCAATCTGTTAAAGTTACTCAAAAGATTACCACCATTTGTAGATAGCCTGTTTGCTGTCGTAAAGGTGTAAGAAATTATAGCTAGCTAAGTTACTTACTGCAGAGTAGGGCTAGGCATGATCTAACTAGTAACTTAGGCTGGTCATTGAGAGTCTAATGACTCTCACAAGAAGGGTCATTTCTTTGACAAACTTAGAAGAAATAGCAAAGCATGACCCCCTCATAGAGAAAAGGATGAATGCATGTGGGATGAATGCCTGAGGCAGTTAACTGTTTTGCTCTACTGCAGAAGTTTTATAACTTTGTATCTGGCTCGTATGTTCATCTCAAGTGGCTTGCAGTTCAGAAAGTGCTGTATCCACAGCAGCAGCCCAGGGAACTACAGAGACTTACAGGTGGGCATGCAGATACATGGCATGCTGTAATCTGAGGGACAGGCTTCCTGCAGTTCTGAGAGTGCTACAGGATATCACACTTGAACATAGTGGTGGTAGATCAGTGGAGGCAAGGTGCCTTCTTTCTCAGATAGATTTACATTTCAGAGGGCTTTTGGTTACCTTGGTGATGGTGATGCCAAATGACTTTCTCTTGATCTAGCAAGGGCTGTGTAACTTGGGTCAAACGTTTCGAGTAGCCTTCCACAAGCTTCCCACAATAAGTTGGGTGAATTTTGGCCCATTCCTCCTGACAGGAGTTGGTGTAACCGAGTCAGGTTTGTAGTCCTCCTTGCTTGCACACGCCTTTTCAGTTCTGCCCACACATTTTCTATTGGATTGAGGTCAGGTCTTTGTGATGGCCACTCCAATACCTTGACTTTGTTGTCCTTAAGCCTTTTTGCCACAACTTTGGAAGTATGCTTGAGGTCATTGTCCATTTGGAAGACCCATTTGCGACATAGCTTTAACTTCCTGACTGATGGCTTGAAATGTTGCTTCAATATATCCACATAATTTTCCTCCCTCATGATGCCATCTATTTTGAGAAGTGCACCAGTCCCTCCTGCAGCAAAGCACCCCCACAACATGATGCTGCCACCCGCGTGCGTCGGCTTGCAAGCCTCCCCCTTTTTCCTCCAAACATAACGATAGTCATTATGGCCAAACAGTTCTATTTTTTTGTTTCATCAGACCAGAGGACATTTCTCCAAAAAGTTTGATATTTGTTCCCATGTGCAGTTGCAAACCTTAGTCTGGCTTTTTTACTGCTGTTTTGTAGCAGTGACTTCTTCCTTACTGAGTGGCCTTTCAGGTTATGTCGATATATGACTCATTTTACTGTGGATAGAGATACTTTTGTACCTGTTTCCTCCAGCATCTTCACAAGGTCCTTTGCTGTTGTTCTGGGATTGATTTGCACTTTTCGCACCAAAGTACGTTCATCTCTAAGAGACAAAACACGTCTCCTTCTTGAGCGGTATGACGGCTGTGTGGTCCCATGGTGTTTTGCTCGCGTACTATTGTTTGTACAGATTGTTTGTTCAGGCGTTTGGAAATTGCTCCCAAGGAGGATCCAGACTTGTCGATGTCTACAATTTTTTTCCTTTTTTTCCTGAGATTTCTTTTGATTTACCCATAATGTCAAGCAAGTGGCACTGAGTTTGAAGGTAGGCCTTGAAATACATCCACAGGTACACCTCCAATTGACTCAAATTATGTAAATTAGCCTATCAGAAGCTTCTAAACCCTGACATCATCATCATTTTCTGGAATTTTCCAAGCTGTTTAAAGGCACAGTCAACTTAGTATATGTAAACTTCTGACCCACGGTAATTGTGATACAGTGAATGATAAGTGAAATAATCTGTCTGTAAACAATTGTTGGAAAAATGACTTCTGTCATGCACAAAGTAGATGTCCTAACCGACTTGTCAAAACTATAATTTGTTAACAATAAATTTGTGTAGTGGTTGAAAAACGAGTTTTAATGACTCCAACCTAAGTGTATGTAATCTTCCGACTTCAACTGTATATAAGCATAAATATGATACTGTAAGTTTGTAATATTGATGGGCACCAAAATTATCCATATTTTTCACGTCCATTTCTGCATGGTACCTGGTATGTCAAATTGCAGTGTGTTTTTTTGTAAATATACAGAGCATTACATTTTTCCTTTTCCTTTTTTTATCGAAAGGGAGAGAGCTGGAAATATTTGCATTTTCAATTGAGTCTATAAGCAGACTTCGTTTTACTTGCTGTTTGAGGTCCACAGCTCATTAGTGGTGATATGTTAAGACAATCAAAAATACTATTAGACCTCCCCAAATGGGCATATTTTAGGCCTACATTTGCGCAGGCCAGGTAGATTAGTCCTACTTCTATATGCGTAATCAGGTGCGAGTCCTTACGCAACAAAGATGATTAATAAATGACAAAACTAGAAAATGGAAGGAAATTAACAAAAACTTCTCCCACAAGTGTAGCATAGGTTGTGAGTTCTGCAAACTATGTGTCCAATCAGACAATGAAAATGGTAAACAGCTGTAATAATAATATATTGAATGAATTAACAGAAATTACTGGCCTGTCGACTAAACGGGGTCAGCCCTAGTAAAGATATATTATACAATAAACCTTAATTACATTGAAACTGGTAATTACAGGTTTTACTTCACTTGGTTGTTTGATGATGAGGTAGCCTAGCCTTAACAGTGACTGTATGTGAGTTTAATGGATTATCAAAATATAGTATTTGAAAGACAGACATTTTCATGGGAATAGGTGATTATTATAAACCGTCCTTAAGGCAGGACTGCTCGATATCTGATGGGCCAGCCTCAATTTGGCTATATTGTCAAAATTAAGGAAATCCAAAATGTTATTTTCAATCTTCGTTTAAGGTTAGGGTTAGGCATTAGGGTTAGCAGTGTGGTTAAGGTTAGGGTCAGGCTTTAAATCAGATTTTATAACTTCTCTGCAGAGCTGCCTCCAGAACAAGATTCATGACAAAAAACGCTAACCTGTGAAACACAAGCCTGCACTTTAGATTTCATCCCCAATTCTCTTCTCTAACCCTCCCCATAGATCCAACTGACGCCTTGTCTCAACAGATGCTAGTGATGGTCGTCCTGGAGGCACTTAAATCCAATGGTGTGTAGCAAAAAATACAGAAATGTAATTCTCTGTTGCCTTTTGGGAGAGCTGAGTGGTGAGGGGTCACGGCAGCTCAGCGGTAGAGTTGTTTTAGCTTTTGGCTAAAGCTACGGTCTGGGATTTGTGGATGTGGGATTTACCTTTAGGGAGCTAAATTTGGGGGTAATTACTGAACATTTTTACTCTGCATTTTGGATAAACCAAAACAGGGTTTATGAGATTGGAAGCCAACAGGGAGCCCTTGAGACCACGCATGTACGCATGGACACACACGCACACAAACACTCTCCCTCTACACATACTACCTCCCTCCTTCTCTCTCACACACACAGTCTAGCACGCCGTATCAGACTGACAATGAATAATTACCACCTATTCCGTTCTGTGTGTGACGAGAGAACAGAGAATGAATGCAAGCTAAACATATTCTCTGCCAATTCAGAAGGGCGTGTCCTTGGAATATTATAGAATGGTTCATTTATCCACTGTCCTGTATATCAATCACATGTAGAACGTTACTTTTCTCTACTGAAGTTTCCCCTGGAAGTCTCCATTCCATATTCAAACATTCAAACAAGGAAAGTCTCTGACATAAAATGACATGAGCAGCCACTTTAATTAAGGGCTGTATAATAATCCAAATGTAACTTTTCCCAGAAAACCTTGACACGGTTACAGTAGCGTTAGTTTCAATTGAAATGAAATCAAACACCCTTTTAAAAGTTGTTTTGGGAGTGTTCTACCATGTACAATTCTGAATCTGGTTTATGTATCTGGTGTGTTGCATTGTACCTAGAATTACTCCAGAAGAATGCAATTAAGTTACTGAATTGACTGTGATTTAGATGGAATTGTCCCCACCGGCGATAGAGGTGTCAGTCAACCCTAAATGTATAGGTATCTACAGTACTGAATCTTGTCTACTACATTTGGGGTCAATACCTAACATAATAATATATGCCATTTAGCAGACGCTTTTATCCAAAGAAACTAAAGCCCTATTGAGGGCTTTACTGGGGGAGGTTGGGTAATGTAATTATGTGCACGAGCACAAACACCACATCTGTCATTTTAGTCTGGTCCGAATCTGCCACGTCTGTAATTTTTACGTTGCAGGAGAGTAATAATTCCAGACAGAATAACCTACTGTTTTTTGGTCAACTCCAATGATAAACTCCAATGAAACTCCTCTGATAATACTTGTCCCGTGCAAATCGACATCCCTGTGTTATTGAGAGAAATGTCTGAGTTTGACAGGTGTTGCTCGCAGGTTTGAGTAAGAAAACAATAACTGAATTGATCAATTGAATGAAGTGCTGCGCACAGCCTATATATGAATGTCCTACATGTATCAACTTTCACAGTGAATGTCTTTGTTGACATGTTTTATGCGGATTAATTTAATATTGCCAAATGCATCAGTAAAAAATATTGCGCCTGTAAAATGCAACCCTTGCTGTTAATAGATCTCAAAGCAGGAGCATACAACTGACCTAAACATTTGCTTTTTATATATATATATATATCCTGTTAAAATCGTCTGGAATAACAATTATAATAATAATGACATAACCAGTAACACTAGTCCTGTGCGAATTGGACTTTACAGTCATGCGTGCATACATTTCACATACAGATGGTCCCAGGAATCAAACCCACTACCTGGGTGTTGCAACCACCGTGCTCTACCAACTGAGCTACAGAGGACATATACCTGTATTTCTTCCCCTAACAAGACAGGTGGGTTTAGGACCCCTCTTTAATGTTACGCGTTAATTATCCACCAAGCTAAGCTAATTAAGACCTCCGAATGGTGTTGTAAATCGCCTTAAAATGCTTCGATTACGGTACCTTAGCGATAAATAGAATCAAGGTAAGAGGAAAATCCATTTGTCTTAAAGACTTACACTGCACAGGACGCGTCTAATGTAGACTAAGCTTTTTGGGCTCAGGATCAGCTTTAAGGATCAATGTGAAGTAAGCCAAATCAAAGCTATGTCCTTGTTTTATTTGGCCAGACTAATTGCAGCGACTGAAATATGTTAATTCAACCCGGGCTCCATTGATCTGTCTACTGTACACTGAGTGGACAAAACATGAAGAACATGGATTGTGTATGTGTGCCGTTCAGAGGGTGGATGGGCAAGACAAAAGATTTAAGTGCCATTGAATAGGGTATGGTAGTAGGTACCAGGAACACTGGTTTGAGTGTGTCAAGAACTGCAACACTGCTGTTTTTTTTTACACTCAATAGTTTCCGTGTGCATCAAGAATGGTCCATCACCAAAAGCCAACTTGACACAACTGTGGGAAGCATTGGAGTCAACATGAGCCAGCATCCCTGTGGAACGCTTTCGACACCTTGTAGAGTCCATGCCCCGATGGAGTGAGGCTGTTCTGAGGGCAAAAGGGAGGGGGTTGCAACTTATTATTAGGAAGGTGTTCTTAATGTTTTGTCCACTCAGTGTACCGTCGTGGCCAAAAGTTTTGAGAATGACACAAATATTAATTTAAACAATGGCAATTTGCATATGCTCCAGAATGTTATGAAGAGTGATCAGATGAATTGCAATTAATTGCAAAGTCCCTCTTTGCCATTTAAATGAACTGAATCCCCAAAAAACATTTACACAGCATTTCAGCCCTGCCACAAAAGGACCAGCTGACATCATGTCAGGGATTCTCTCGTTAACACAGGTGTGAGTGTTGACGAGGACAAGGCTGGAAATCACTGTCATGCTGATTGAGTTCAGATAACAGACTGGAAGCTTCAAAAGGAGGGTTGTTCTTCCTCTGTCAATCATGGCTACCTGCAAGGAAACATGTGCCGTCATCATTGCTTTGCACAAAAAAGGCTCAGGATCAGGCAAGGATATTGCTGCCAGTAAGATTGCACCTAAATCAACCATTTATCGGATCATCAAGAACTTCAAGGAGAGCGGTTCAATTGTTGTGAAGAAGGCTTCAGGGCGCCCAAGAAAGTCCAGCAAGCGCCAGGACCATCTCCTAAAATTGATTCAGCTGCAGGATCAGGGCACCACCAGTATAGAGCTTACTCAGGAATGGCAGCAGGCAGGTGTGAGTGCATCTGCATGCACAGTGAGGCAAAGACTTTTGGAGGATGGCCTGGTGTCAAGAAGGGCAGCAAAGAAGCCACTTCTCTCCAGGAAAAACATAATAATATAATAATAATATATGCCATTTAGCTGACGCTTTTATCCAAAGCGACTTACAGTCATGTGTGCATACATTCTACGTATGGGTGGTCCCGGGAATCGAACCCACTACCCTGGCGTTACACGCGCCATGCTCTACCAACTGAGCCACAGAAGGACCACCCATCAGGGACAGACTGATATTCTGCAAAAGGTACAGGGATTGGACTGCTGAGGACTGGGGTAAAGTCATTTTCTCTGATGAATCCCCTTTCCGATTGTTTGGGGCATCCGGAAAAAGCTTGTCAGAAGAAGACAAGGTGAGCGCTACCATCAGTCCTGTGTCATGCCAACAGTAAAGCATCCTGAGACCATTCATGTGTGGGGTTGCTTCTCAGCCAAGGGAGTGGGCTCACTCACAATTTTGCTTAAGAACACAGCCATGAATAAAGAATGGTACCAACACATCCTCAGAGAGCAACGTCTTGTAGAAGTGCTTTGTGAAGTGGAGTAGTAACCGGTGTGTCACAGGGGCCAGGGATAAAACCTCGCTTCAGGCCAGCGATGGCCCATTGGCTTAGGCTCGCTGTGATCTCGAACTGTGGGGGCGGAAACCGGACCGGACTCGGCTCAGCCTGCTGGGATGAGATGAGATAAGACGAAGATGGAACCAGGGCCATCCAGAGTCAGATGCCCTTGGCCAGTATTTCTGCTGCCTCTGTAAGGCTGCGTTTCTTGGGGGGGAGAATAAGCCACACACTCCCTTCCTGGGAGAGTGGATGGAGATTGGATTGATTGATTGGAGCAGGCAAAAGAGAGAGTGATGTACACTTTGTCCCTACCACCCGCCTGCTTACCGGCTTCTCCCAAACCGACCAGCTTTTCTTCCTTCGGCAAAAACGTTTAAGTCAAAATCAATCATCTTGTCCGCGTCCTCCAGGCGTGCCTGTCGATACTCATAAGCGGCCAACTTAACTGTTGAAGTTCAGCGAGAGATAGAGTCCTTCCGGAATGTGTCACTTGTCAGTGAAACTTCCTCTGGCAGATATTGGCTGCCTGCATCACTCTCTCGTTCTGCACGTCAATAGCAGCATCCCAGTTCTGAGATAAATGGAAGCCTCATTGAAGCCTCTTCAGCTGATAGCCTTGGCAAATAATATTAATAATTTATATACAGTATAATACCAAAGAACTGTTACGTAAGTTCTTGGAAGGACTTGAAATGTTCCTGTGCATTATGTGGTTTTTAGTACTTCTTACAGACACGGAACATCTTGAAGCTGTCTGTGATCATCAGTGTTTCCTTTGTGTGTGTGTCTGTGTATATGTGTGTGTGCGCATGCGTTTGTTTTCTTTCTGGCTCAGAGATAGAGGGCAGAGGCAGGTCAAAGAATCTATTAAATGATGAGAATTCTCCATCAGTTCTGAGAGCCACAGTGATGTCTTTCTTTCTGAAGTTCTCATTTTGGCATTGTATTGAATCAAACAATCACACATCATTTTTATTTTCACTCAAGACGGATTTCTAATACAGTACCTATCAGAAGAACACCCACCCTGACACACACACACACACACACACACACACACACACACACACACACACACACACACACACACACACACACACACACACACACACACACACACACACACACACACACACACACACACACACACACACACACAGTATGATGTCTATATGGAGTAGCCTCTCTATCCTTTCTTCTAAGTCCTCCATACACTGCAGAGTTAGCTGGCGGTGTGTGTGCATGTGTGTGTGCATGCATGTGTGTCTACACGCAAGTGTGTATGCGGGCAACGCATGTGAGTGTGTCTGTCAGGGTCAACCTTTCCAACCTTGCCATTACATCTTAATAGGAGAGTGCCAACCAGCCCTGCTTAGACTGGCTAAGTCCCAGGTCCCTCCAAGGATAATGTTATCTCTCTGGCCCACCTCGACCACACTGCAGATCAAAGACCTACTGCTCTGGGCAACAAGGCAAGAGATCAGACAGACACCCTGTCTGCACCCTAAATGGCACCCTATTCCCCACATAATGTACTACTTTTGACCAGTGCCCTGTGCAGGCCTTGTCAAAAATAGTGCACTTACATAGGGAAATGGGTTCAATTTTGGTTGTACCCTTCTGTCTTGTTCTCGGTCTGCCCCATTTGATTTGGCACACTAAATATACCCACTTTGTTTTAATTCATTTGTCTCAATATATGCTCAACGAAATGATTATTCTCAGACAACGCGGATTAAACACTTTGTATTCTGATTAGGTGGCCTGTTGACTTGGCAACCAGAACCCCAGTTCTAATTTATGAGATCGAAACAAAAACACACCAACCGAACGAACCAACAAACGCTCAATTCATCCCTAGCTACTTAACTTCCCAAACCAGACCCCCCCCCCCCCCAACCCACCCGCCCCCCATTCACCACTGCCTCTGTCTGAGATCCAAACAGAAACAACACAGCCCTAATTGCTAAAGTCAAGTTAACTCCATCCAAAGTTGCTTTGCCTCTCCATGACGCTGACAGCCAGGCTCTTTTGTCAGTACCAGTCAATGAAAGGTAAAGGTCAATGAGAGGTAAAGGTCAATGAAAGAAACTGTCTTGGTTCCGTAGCTCCAGAGCTGTATCTCTCCCCGTTTCCCTGCAAACTGACGTGTTGCACTCCCCAGGGGGCTGGTGTCTCTGGCTGCCCTCCTGGCCCTCTGCTCAGCATAACTCTCAACCTTAACACACACGCTCACCGACTCCACATGACCGCATCCTTAAGAGAAGTATCCTCCGTGATTGATGGCCGTGCTCTTGGCTGAGCCATCACTTATTTTGGACACCCGAGACGACCGATTTGAGCTATCTTACACACACACACACACACACACACACACACACACACACACACACACACACACACACACACACACACACACACACACACACACACACACACACACACACACACACACACACACACACACACACACACACACACTCTGTCACCGTCACTGCTGTCTCCATCACCGACAAATTATCCCAGACTATGCCTCGCAGATGAGCTACTCTCTCTGATGAAGATGATGCACGACAGTCCCTGGCTTTCGTCCTCAAACTTCAGTAAACAACATCACCAAAGTCATTAGGTTGAGACAGGACAGCATATTAGTCAATTCATTCAGGAGCAATGAGTTTTTACTTTGTGACCTATTGTAGACCTGGTTTACAGGTTAGTTTCTTGGTACTGAACCCCTTTGACTCCCTGTCTGTTTGACAGGTTATGGAGAAGTCTACGTATGTCCCTGTTTTTAGATATATTTGTCCCCACCTAATTTGACTTGAACCATTTTCTCGGTGTTTCGCTGTCTTCCATTATCCCCACGGAACTTTAAAGTGTGTTGTCGGTTGGGGTAGGTACCATGGAAATTAGCCTGGAAGCTCTTCCAAATGGCACTGCAATTAATCAATCATTACGGGCACATTTCCCGCTTTATTATTTGCATCATTACCAGAAGTCCAACCTCTGTCAGCCGTGCCAGCGTGCCGTGAATGTAAGTGGATTCTAAATATAGCCCTGGGCTCATTAATGTGAAGCACTACTCCGTGCTCTAGGTACTGTAGTATGCTACTGTACATTATAACTGGCCTCTATGAAACGAATAGAGAATGTCGTACCTGCTCTTACAGCCTTTAGAGGGCACTTACTTACCATGCACTGGGGGTTACTGCCCTTAATAGATAGAACACTTTTCTCTGTACATGACCTTATAGGCTTCTATGGACATCACAGAGAATGTCTCCTGCTCATAGAGCCTTTGGAATGCACTTACTGTTTGCTGTACATGCTTAGCTCATATGTAACTGGACTATGGACTGGAGTATGTGGACTTGACACTGTACTGTTTTTCCCAGTTGATTAGACTTGGATCTACCCATATTTTATTATATGTTTCATTTTATATATATATATATATATATATATATTACCCTTATTTCACCAGGTATGTTGACTGAGAACACATTCTCATTTACAGCAACGACCTGGGGAATAGATACAGGGGAGAGGAGTGGGGATGAATGAGTTTGCAAGCTGTTGCAAGCTGGGAGTGATTAGGTGGCCATGATGGTATGAGGGCCCCAGATTGGGAATTTAGCCAGGACACCTATAAACCAGGACACCGATACTCTTACAATAAGTGCCATGGGCTCTTTAGTGACCACAGAGAGTCAGGACACCCGTTTCACTTCCCATCCAAAGACAGCATCCTACACAGGGCAATGTCCCCAATCACTGCCGTGGGGCATTGGGATATTATTATTATTATTCTACATTTTTTATACAACTGAAAGGTTGCTGGGCTATACAGTATATCAGGGGTATTCAACTCTTACCCTACGAGGTTCCAGAGCCTACTGATGTTCTTTTCTACTGTCGTGTCTTTACTATCATTAAATTAAAGACTTTGTTTTTATCAAAGATTCTCTGTAATTAATATTACGCGATTAAACTGATTAATTATGTAACTGTAATTAACTAGGAAGTCGGGGCACCAAGGAAAATATTCAGATTAAAGTTATAATTTCCTAATATAACTTTTCAGATATTTTATATCTGATCAATTAGTCTTCGAATTAATGAATTATTTACTTTACCTCACGTTAGTCTCATTCCAAACGTCGTAAATTGTTGGTTATCTGCACGAACCCAGTCTTCACTATGAGTCATCCCATACATCAATTGTCTTAAATCAATGATTTATTACTAACTAAGTAATTCACATAAATGCATAAACAAACAAAGAAAGTAAATATGGTTACAAGAAATGATAGGAGAATGTGCCCTAGTGGGCTAAACCGGCATGGCGGCTTGTTGGACAAAAGGGGGAGTGGGGGTCACCTGAGATGTCACTACAGTTGATAATTATAACAATTGAAATACTAATCCTTTGCACATGAACGCTCACTCATTCGGGAACAATTGCAATCAATATATATATTTACGCTCAGTGTGTCGTCTTTATCGCTGTTGAAAAGTTTGTTTCTTTTGTAGAATTGTCCGTCTCTCTCTCTGTCTATCGAGGTTAGAGGGGATAGTTCAGAGCGACATTCATTCATGTTGTTGTAGAATGGATTTTTCGGCGGTTGTCGTTCTTCACGTTCAATGATACCAAATTCCTAGCTGCAGACTAGTAATTAATATCAAAGACTTGTTCTTATTCTGTCGGTATAAATAGTCTAAGAGTTTAACCACGTGGTATGGTTAAAAGATTCAGCAATGGTCTGCAACCTTTGTCCCCTCCTAATGGAGAAAAACATGGTCTACTGAGAATTTCTCAAAGTTGGGTTTTATTCAGAATTGCAGATTAGGGCTGTCCCCGGACGCCAGACCATAACTGTGCTCATGGGCGATCCTTTGATTTAGTTAAACTCAAAAGGGAATTGGAGTTTCCTTCATTAAACAGTCCAAAATCACATTACACAATTTTACAAACAGTATCATCCTCACTCTTTCTTCTTATACAACAATTAGATGTGAACCTCATATCTGAGGCTATTATATAAACATTATGGTAATGTGGCCACACCGTCTCCCATGAGCTTCACCAAAATTGCACCAAACGGACCAGTTCGTAGCTGGATTCTTCACCAATCTTTTATACCTTCTCCAGAACATAAATGTTGTTCGGACCTCAAGTTCTGTGAGGTGGAAGAAATTCCTTTGTTCTCTATGAAAATGCACTCTGTCTCTATACTATGGCCATGAGGAGATAATCTCTTCGAGGAATTTACAAACTCTCTGACCACAGCAGCCTAGTTGTAGGAGGCAGGGAGAGGCAGGGAGAGGGGGATGGGGCTTGCTGTACCCAAAGAGGGCAATGTCATGACACTACCTTGATAATTAATTGCGTCCACCTGGTGTCCCAGGTCTAAATCAGTCCCTGATTAGAGGGGAACAATGAAAACAAGCAGTGGAACTGGCTCCAAGGTCCAGAGTTGTGTTTGAGGGCAGTATATGATGCTGCTGGACCTGTTTCCATCACAGTGCAAATCCAATAATGAAAAGCTGTGCGTGATAACACTGTACTGATGAGACTTGGATCTAACTGCTCCGTTTCCAATGAGGAGTTGTGTGATAACAGTGTCCCAGTGACCTACCAGATAGAGCAGCTCATCCAGCTCCATGCAGCCAGTAGTGATCTGATCCTCCAGCAGGCCTGATAACCTGACCACCAGACCCCAGAACAGAGCACTTTTATCAGCCTGGCTTAAGACAGATAACCCCCCTCCTCTATTCCTCCTCCTCTCTCCTTCCTCTCCCCTCCTCCACTTCTCCTTCCTCTCCCCCCTCTCCCCCTCCTCTCCATCCTAACGAGATTGGACCTCCTCTATCACTCTATAAATGAGGATTGGTTATCTCGCTGAGAGCAGGCAGACTAGAGGGAGAACATTGCAATTATCATATCACCGCTGTGGATCGATTCCCCAATCCTTTACAAAAATACAGGGGTGGAAGAATACGCCCAGACAAACTGAAAGCTTTCTTTTTCTGTCATTTTCTATTTTCTTGTCCGCGTTGAAGGATCCATGGCAATTATTCTACCCATTCACTGCAATTGTCAGGGTGTTCAATTCAACACTGTCATAGCCCTTTAGAGAATGCATTTTATCTAGTGGGTGTATAATGTCAATTGTTGGAACTTTGTAATAGATTTCTTTGCCGGCTAAATTACTGCTATTTTCACTTGTAAGCTTACAGAATATGTTCTGAACACATCATCTGCATAACCGTCAACTAAATCTTACAAAGGAAGTTTGGAACTAAAGGAGCTGTTCTGCCCTTCCTGTTACCTCATTTACTCTGAGCAGACGACAAGAAAAAGGGAGGGCCTGGGAGTGAGTCTAATTGTGTAATATGGAGCTAATTACAAACAGCAGGGTTGTTTGTGTGGTGAATCCAGTCCAGCTGCTAATGCCAGTCCTGGCAGAGAGAAGAGCATCACGTCCAAACACAACAGAACAAGAGACTAAAGTAGAACAGACAAAGCCATAGAGAAAATACAATTTTGTCGTCCACCCTGTATGGACAACAGTGGACAAATGAAGCCACGAATCAGGCCTGTACTATGGTTTACTGTGGTTAAGGTACAGAAAAAAGCCAGAGAGAAAAAAATACTGAGCAACAGAGGACTGACAAGCCACCACCATCTAGCTAGAGCTTGCCAATCATGCCTTTTTACTATAGTTTACCAGTGTGTTGTGTTCATCAATGGTAGATGATTACGCCTTTTGTGTAGATCAACAATGGTTCACACAAGTACACAGTCATGTCCTTTTTATGAGAAGGCTTTTGTGCAGCATAAAACCCCAGCTGTGCCTCACGCATTGTATGCACATGGCCTGTTTAGTTTAAAGATACAGTATATCTTTTTTTACATCGTATGCTATAGATAGAGGAGAGACCGTGGGAAAGATGGAGGCCAGATTCAAACCCATGCTGCAGCGGTATATGTGATATGGAGGCAGCAGTTAAGACAGCTGGATCATTGTAGTCATCTTCAAGAAAAATCTGTCCTTAAATAGCCATGTAGTCTTATAATCTCCACCCGGCACAGTCAGAAGAGGAGTGGCCACCCCTCAGAGCCTGGTTCCTCTCTAGGTTTCTTCCTAGGTTCCTGCCTTTCTAGGGATTGTTTCATAGCCCCTGTGCTTCTACATCTGCATTGCTTGCTGTCTGGGATTTTAGGCTGGGTTTCTGTATAGCCCTCTGTGACATCTGCTGATCTGTAAATTGATCGATTGATTGATTGATATAAAGACATATTTTGATGACATGCATTATGTAGGTTTTGTAGCATATTGCTCATTTAGCATTTCATCACATTCGTGGCAATGCAGTAGTACGTTTGTCTAAAATCTGTGTGTGTATGGCGACGTAGCCTGTGTGTGTATCCGTGATACATTTGACATTTTACCAGACCTGATTATTTGGTGGTGCAGAGGGAGGGGGAACTTGTCTAGATGGTAGAGCTGGTAAATCTAGTCCAGTGAAACAGTAAAACTGGGGGGAGAGTTGTGTTGTGCAACCCAGCTCTGCCCAGTGCTACAGGACTTCTGCCTGCCTGAGACGGATGCATATGCCTGTTCTCCGAGATGGGCCCATTTGTTACCCGGCCCAGATGACAAATCATGGCTACGGCAATACGGGGCTAGTTTGTGCACTTGGCCACCTCTGCACAACAGAGCCATAGATAACTCCTAATGCCTGACATTTCTTTTATGGGCTTGCAAGGCCATCCCCACCGTGTAACCCCCATGGTGCTTGAAGCTGCTGGAAGTATGGATGGGCTGTATTTTAAATGGGGTACTAGGGCCTACATCCGCCATGCAGAGGCGCAGTAGGGGCACGCTCGAGGATGGTGCTTTACCACATTTGATCCTGCATTAGCGACTCCTGCATGAATTAGACTTGATTAATCCAGACATCAAGAGTGTTAGATGTATGACTGTAAAGGTACTGCACTCTGCAGTACTGCACTTTGAAGTACCCCCCTCCCCCGTTTGAGAACCACTGAGCTACACCACTACATGGCAAAGTAATTAACTACTAAAAACTTTACCGAGATTGGAATTCAGCCAGCACCAAGCTTATAGCAAAATGAGCTACATGTATTTCTCCCCAACACTTGCCAAAGGAACTTAGAAAGGCAGTGTTAAGAAAAGAGCATGAACTCTGCTCTTGTGCAGTGCATGGCAGTTGTACTGTCCTACTCACCCATTCCCTTTTAAATAATGCATCTCTACACCAATTACGCTCACTACATTTACCATTTGATCTGAGATCTTCTTTAGATGAAAATATTCCTCTCCTCTCTCAGTTTTGGCTTTGATTTCGGGTTTGATAAAACTCCCCTTGACTCAACTCCCAACATGGTGCACTGTAGGCGTGTTTAATAGTGTACTTTACATGCAGCAAGAGTGGACAACAGTGAGCAGGGTGAGAGGGGGGAAGTGTCCCAAACAGCACCTTATTCCCTATATACTGTAGTGCACTCATTTTGACCAGCTCTGGTCGAAGGTAGTGCACTATAATATATAGGGAATAGGGTGCCATTTTGGGTAAAAGCCAGGTTTTGACCAACACTGAAGGACTGGAGGATCCACTTGGCTCAGTTATCAGCCTACAGTTTGGCAGCCTCATGCGATGAAAAAAGCTCATCTCTGTTCTGAAGTGACTTCACTGCACTAGCTACTTGCTAGTTTAACTAATTGGATTTTTAATTAGTTTCTCAGATGACAACTGACAGTGATTACAATGATGGTGTCTATCAGTGTTATTCAAGCACGACTTTGTTAATTAGATTCAGCGCTCTGAGCAGCTCCATTAAAATGCTGCATGCGGTTGACAGTTGGGAACGCTGGGCTTCCTGTACATGTGTACCTACCTGTGTTAGTACTACTCCTGTATTCCTCTCCATCTTCCATCTCCCCATCGCTGGTGTGCTGTGTTTTTCCCCACATCTTTCTAATAATACTTTGTGGTTTGCACTTTTGGGACCATTCCATTGGTTCCATTGCGCCAGGCAGCCAAATCAGATTGTATTTGTCACATGCTTCGTAAACAACACATGTAGACCAACAGTGAAATATTACTTATGGTTCCTTTTTTCAACAATATAGAGACACGAGGGATGAATACACAGTGAATAACGAATAACAATAACGAGTAAAAATAACATGTCTATATATAACAAGGCGAGCTCAATTAAGCAAAGAATACAGAATTTGAAATTATTCCAATTTCTATTTGAACCCAGGTCTGGTACCGCTAGTATATTCCTCTCCCATACTCCCATCGCTGATGGTGGTGTTATGAGTTGGTCCCAACTCTACCATGGAGCCTGAGGGTATGGCAGGCAGAGTTGGCTGACTCAGAGAGAGAGAGAACGTACTGTTCTAGCAGCAGAGAGAAAAACAGACAAGTAGTTGATTGAGAAGGATATAATCCATCCTGCTCAACTCAAACAGGTAGGAGGAGTCAGCCCTGAGGACCCACCTCTGTATCCAACCAGATAGGAGGAGTCAGCCCTGAGGACCCCCCTCTCTATCCTTACAGATAGGAGGAGTCAGCCCCAAAGACCCACCTCTCTATCCTAACAGATAGGAGTCAGCCCTGAGGACCCAACTCTCTATCCTAACAGATAGGAGGAGTCAGCCCTGAGGACCCACCTCTCTATCCTAACAGATAGGAGGAGTCAGCCCTGAGGACCCACCTCTCTATCCTAACAGATAGGAGGAGTCAGCCCTGAGGACCCACCTCTCTATCCTAATAGATAGGAGGAGTCAGCCCCGAGGACCTCCTCTCTATCCTAACAAGGTTGAGCTCAGCACAAAAGGAAGAGGAGAGGAGAGAGAGCACCTTTCTTCATACATTCTCTTTCCCTCTGGTCTCTCTCTCCCTCTCTTTCTCTTCATCTCTCTCTTCATCTCTCTCCAGCGGTAGCGGCCTGTTGGTTGTCTGCTCCTGCTTTGTTTAACATTTGTCTGTCAGGCCCATGTGTTATTAATCTGGACAGGTTAGCAGCAGGATTACACTTACATTACATTTAAGTCATTTAGCAGACGCTCTTATCCAGAGCGACTTACAAATTGGTGCATTCACCTCATGACGTCCAGTGGAACAGTCACTTTACAATAGTGCATCTAAATCTTAAAAGGGGGGGGGGGGTGAGAAGGATTACTTATCCTATCCTAGGTATTCCTTAAAGAGGTGGGGTTTCAGGTGTCTCCGGAAGGTGGTGATTGACTCCGCTGTCCTGGCGTCGTGAGGGAGTTTGTTCCACCATTGGGGGCCAGAGCAGCGAACAGTTTTGACTGGGCTGAGCGGGAACTGTACTTCCTCAGTGGTAGGGAGGCGAGCAGGCCAGAGGTGGATGAACGCAGTGCCCTTGTTTGGGTGTAGGGCCTGATCAGAGCCTGGAGGTACTGAGGTGCCGTTCCCCTCACAGCTCCGTAGGCAAGCACCATGGTCTTGTAGCGGATGCGAGCTTCAACTGGAAGCCAGTGGAGAGAGCGGAGGAGCGGGGTGACGTGAGAGAACTTGGGAAGGTTGAACACCAGACGGGCTGCGGCGTTCTGGATGAGTTGTAGGGGTTTAATGGCACAGGCAGGGAGCCCAGCCAACAGCGAGTTGCAGTAGTCCAGACGGGAGATGACAAGTGCCTGGATTAGGACCTGCGCCGCTTCCTGTGTGAGGCAGGGTCGTACTCTGCGGATGTTGTAGAGCATGAACCTACAGGAACGGGCCACCGCCTTGATGTTAGTTGAGAACGACAGGGTGTTGTCCAGGATCACGCCAAGGTTCTTAGCGCTCTGGGAGGAGGACACAGTGGAGTTGTCAACCGTGATGGCGAGATCATGGAACGGGCAGTCCTTCCCGGGAGGAAGAGCAGCTCCGTCTTGCCGAGGTTCAGCTTGAGGTGGTGATCCGTCATCCACACTGATATGTCTGCCAGACATGCAGAGATGCGATTCGCCACCTGGTCATCAGAAGGGGGAAAGGAGAAGATTAATTGTGTGTCGTCTGCATAGCAATGATAGGAGAGACCATGTGAGGTTATGACAGAGCCAAGTGACTTGGTGTATAGCGAGAATAGGAGAGGGCCTAGAACAGAGCCCTGGGGGACACCAGTGGTGAGAGCGCGTGGTGAGGAGACAGATTCTCGCCACGCCACCTGGTAGGAGCGACCTGTCAGGTAGGACGCAATCCAAGCGTGGGCCGCGCCGGAGATGCCCAACTCGGAGAGGGTGGAGAGGAGGATCTGATGGTTCACAGTATCGAAGGCAGCCGATAGGTCTAGAAGGATGAGAGCAGAGGAGAGAGAGTTAGCTTTAGCGGTGCGGAGCACCTCCGTGATACAGAGAAGAGCAGTCTCAGTTGAATGACTAGTCTTGAAACCTGACTAATTTGGATCAAGAAGGTCATTCTGAGAGAGATAGCGGGAGAGCTGGCCAAGGACGGCACGTTCAAGAGTTTTGGAGAGAAAAGAAAGGGATACTGGTCTGTAGTTGTTGACATCGGAGGGATCGAGTGTAGGTTTTTTCAGAAGGGGTGCAACTCTCGCTCTCTTGAAGACGGAAAGGACGTAGCCAGCGGTCAGGGATGAGTTGATGAGCGAGGTGAGGTAAGGGAGAAGGTCTCCGGAAATGGTCTGGAGAAGAGAGGAGGGGATAGGGTCAAGCGGGCAGGTTGTTGGGCGGCCGGCCGTCACAAGACGCGAGATTTCATCTGGAGAGAGAGGGGAGAAAGAGGTCAGAGCACAGGGTAGGGCAGTGTGAGCAGAACCAGCGGTGTCGTTTCACTTAGCAAACGAGGATCGGATGTCGTCGACCTTCTTTTCAAAATGGTTGACGAAGTCATCTGCAGAGAGGGAGGAGGGGGGGGGAGGATTCAGGAGGGAGGAGAAGGTGGCAAAGAGCTTCCTAGGGTTAGAGGCAGAAGCTTGGAATTTAGAGTGGTAGAAAGTGGCTTTAGCAGCATAGACAGAAGAGGAAAATGTAGAGAGGAGGGAGCGAAAGGATGCCAGGTCCGCAGGGAGGCGAGTTTTCCTCCATTTCCGCTCGGCTGCTCGGAGCCCTGTTCTGTGAGCTCGCAATGAGTCGTCGAGCCACGGAGCGGGAGGGGAGGACCGAGCCGGCCTGGAGGATAGGGGGCATAGAGAGTCAAAGGATGCAGAAAGGGGGGAGAGGAGGGTTGAGGAGGCAGAATCAGGAGATAGGTTGGAGAAGGTTTGAGCAGAGGGAAGAGATGATAGGATGGAAGAGGAGAGAGTAGCGGGGGAGAGAGAGCGAAGGTTGGGACGGCGCGATACCATCCGAGTAGGGGCAGTGTGGGAAGTGTTGGATGAGAGCGAGAGGGAAAAGGATACAAGGTAGTGGTCGGAGACTTGGAGGGGAGTTGCAATGAGGTTAGTGGAAGAACAGCATCTAGTAAAGATGAGGTCAAGCGTATTGCCTGCCTTGTGAGTAGGGGGAAGGTGAGAGGGTGAGGTCAAAAGAGGAGAGGAGTGGAAAGAAGGAGGCAGAGAGGAATGAGTCAAAGGTAGACGTGGGGAGGTTAAAGTCGCCCAGAACTGTGAGAGGTGAGCCGTCCTCAGGAAAGGAGCTTATCAAGGCATCAAGCTCATTGATGAACTCTCCGAGGGAACCTGGAGGCGATAAATGATAAGGATGTTAAGCTTGAAAGGGCTGGTAACTGTGACAGCATGGAATTCAAGGAGGCGATAGACAGATGGGTAAGGGGAGAAAGAGAGAATGACCACTTGGGAGAGATGAGGATCCCGGTGCCACCACCCCGCTGACCAGAAGCTCTCGGGGTGTGCGAGAACACGTGGGCGGACGAAGAGAGAGCAGTAGGAGTGGCAGTGTTATCTGTGGTGATCCATGTTTCCGTCAGTGCCAAGAAGTCGAGGGACTGGAGGGAGGCATAGGCTGAGATTAACTCTGCCTTGTTGGCCGCAGATCGGCAGTTCCAGAGGCTACCGGAGACCTGGAACTCCACGTGGGTCGTGCGCGCTGGGACCACCAGATTAGGGTGGCCGCGGCCACGCGGTGTGGAGCGTTTGTATGGTCTGTGCAGAGAGGAGAGAACAGGGATAGACAGACACATAGTTGACAGGCTACAGAAGAGGCTACGCTAATGCAAAGGAGATTGGAATGACAAGTGGACTACACGTCTCGAATGTTCAGAAAGTTAAGCTTACGTAGCAAGAATCTTATTGACTAAAATGATTAAAATGATACAGTACTGCTGAAGTAGGTTAGCTGGCAGTGGCTGCGTTGTTGACTTTGTAGGCTAGCTGGCAGTGGCTGCGTTGTTGACACTACACTAATCAAGTCGTTCCGTTGAGTGTAATAGTTTCTACAGTGCTGCTATTCGGGGGCTAGCTGGCTAGCTAGCAGTGTTGATTACGTTACGCTGCGTTAAAAAAACGACAATAGCTGGCTAGCTAACCTAGAAAATCGCTCTAGACTACACAATTATCTTTGATACAAAGACGGCTATGTAGCTAGCTATGTAGCTACGATCAAACAAATCAAACCGTTGTACTGTAATGAAATTAAATGAAAATGTGATACTACCTGTGGAGCGAAGCGGAATGCGACCGGGTTGTTGAGTTCTATTCAGTAGACGTTGGCTAGCTGTTGGCTAGCTAGCAGTGTCTCCTACGTTAAGGACGACAAATAGCTGGCTAGCTAACCTCGGTAAATTAAGATAATCACTCTAAGACTACACAATTATCTTGGATACGAAGACCGCAAAGACAGCTATGTAGCTAGCTAACACTACACTAATCAAGTCGTTCAGTTGAGTGTAATAGTTTCTACAGTGCTGCTAATCGGTGGACGTTTGCTAGCTGGCTAGCTGCTGGGCAGAGCAGTGAAGACTACGACGAAATACGATAATTACGCAATTATCTTTGATACAAAGACGGCTATGTAGCTAGCTAAGAAGAAATTGCTAAGATTAGACAAATCAAACCGTTGTACTATAATGAAATGTAATGAAATGTAATGAAAAAGTTATACTACCTGCGGAGCGAAATGCGGATGCGACCGCTCGCTCCAACCCGGAAGTGATTACCAGGATTATTCCTGCCACAGCCTGTTTTCCCCTCCCTGTCCACAGTGATGCAGCATCGATGGCTTAATGATGGGACAGGAAGGGCTCTGGGAGATGGCCATGCATCTGGTACAGGGTGACACCTGCCAGGGAGGAGAGGCTCTAATGGGAGCAGAGCAGCTGGACCAGAGAGCAGACAGACCAGAGGAGAGGAGAAAGGATAGGAGAGGCAGGCCATAAAGAGTCTCTCTGTTTCAAAAAAGTATCTCTCTGGTCTCTCTGGTTCTTTATCTGGTCTCTCTCTCTCTATTTCTGGCCATCACTACTCCAGAGGTGGAGGTGAAATGGCTGTATGTTTTACTTTAATCACCATCGCCGTGAGTCTTACTGCTGGTGATTAAATGGATGGGTTTCTCTCCTCTCTCTCCTGCCTCTAAACTCTATTCCTCTCCTGGTGGCAGCTACAGTGGCAGCTACAGCTACATTTAGTCACCAGTGGGTACTACTACAGGGTCTTAAAGTGGACCTGAGTTGACATGTTTTCCAAGTCAGATGAGCTGTATCACTGTAGACTGTTTCTCTTCCTGTAAGTATCACCCAGGGTTGTGTACTGTACTGGATGGGTTCTGTATGATAATCATTGGTCTGAGTGGAGACATTATTATCTCTGCTAGTTCGCAGATAATAAAATGTGCAGGGTGGTTTTGTTACAGAGAGTAAAAGGCAGTCGAGTCCGTGTGTTACCAGACCAGAGCTGCACATTCCCCAGTATACCTTGAGCTGTGAAAGATTCATGTCCTACCTGGTTTAATGTGGCGTCACTAATGCAGCGTGATGCCAGATGGCATTTCACTGGGCTTGGTGGCAGCGCAACAGAGGGGCCTGTCGTATTTAATGGCAGACAGCACTCGTGACAGTTCACATTAGTCGTAGTGCATGTTGAAAGTTTTAAACCAGCCCTCTTCCCTCAGTTAGGTTTTACATGAAATATCATCAGCAAATTGTAGCGGAAAATTAGGTCACAGCCGTGGAATGGAATCACCATGGTTGTCCAGACAGGAAGGAAGGCTGCACTGAAAGCTCTTCAATACACAAGAAGAGTTTAATGCTAAAGTACCATGTACAACACAGAAACTGTCCTTCATAACCTTATTAATCAGGAAGTGAACTTATTCTAAGAAAGAGCAAGCATTAGCATTCACATTGGGCTTGTGTGCATTTTCTATTTCAGGATTATTATTTTTTTAAGGTACTTCCAGTTCCTACAGGCAGCAATTTCCTGGTTCATTATTTAAACTCCCCCTGTTTAAAAGTAGGTGAACCCAATTAAGCACCTCTGTCAGGGTATGTAGGTCTATACCAGTTTAAATAGATGAAAAAAACACATGTTGCTCAGTATGGTCATGCAATACTATATTCTGGTGGTAGAGCAGAATATATTCAGTAACTTTCTGATTGTATGGTTGTGTCAACAGATGGGAAGAGACAGAAGATCGGATGAAGGCCCCCGGTTGTTGGTAAAGAATTAGAGCAGTATAATATAGCTGAGAAATACAATGACTACTCAGTCTTCAAAACGTCAGGCACAAATCAAAGTTACTCCTAATTTACTTATAAAAACGAATGGAGAAAATGTTTCTCTCCCCTTTTCAGACCCGCTCGGCTCTCTCTCATTACTGCTCACACACTCCAATCAATAGTTAATTAAAACTCGCTGTTGTGTAAAAAGGGTTTGGAACACAATGGATATAAAGTGAAACTCTAGGAAATAGGCTGCTAGTACATCATTTGGCATAGTTTTTTTCCTGTGTTTTTTCACCTTGACCACTTCCGTCCTCAGACTATCTCTGTGTGGAAAGTGTTTACGGATTATATTACAGTCTGTATACTTGTAACGGCGTTCTTCGTTTGTAGAATGAGAGTCGGACCGAAATGCAGCGTGATGGTTACTCATGTCTTTAATGAAGAAAGCGATATATGAAATAACTATTACAAAATACAACAAACGGAACGTGAAATCTAATTACAGCCTATCTGGTGAAACTACACAGAGACAGGTACAATCACCCACGAAATACAAAGCGAAACCAGGCTACCTAAATACGGTTCCCAATCAGAGACAACGAGAATCACCTGACTCTGATTGAGAACCGCCTCAGGCAGCCAAGCCCATACAACACCCCTACTCAGCCGCAATCCCAATAATACAAAAACCCCAATACGAAATACAACAACATAAACCCATGTCACACCCTGGCCTGACCAAATAATTAAAGAAAACACAAAATACTAAGACCAAGGCGTGACAGAACCCCCCCCCCTAAGGTGCGGACTCCCAGACGCACCTCAAAACCATAGGGAGGGTCCGGGTGGGCGTCTGTCCATGGTGGCGGTTCCGGCTCGGGATGTGGACCCCACTCCATTAAAGTAATATTTCCTCCCCTTCCCGTCCTGGGATAATCCACCTTCGCCGCCGACCATGGCCTAATAGTCCTCACCCAGAACCCCACTGAACTGAGGAGCAGCTCGTGACTGAGGGGCAGACTGAGGGACAGTGACTGAGGGGCAGCTCGGGACTGAGGGGGCTGACAGCACCTGACAGCACCCTGCAGACTGGCAGACTGGCAGCTGCTTCATTGGCAGCAGACTGGCAGCTCAGGCTGCTCCGAACAGGCAGGAGGCTCCGGCAGCGCTGTAGAGGAGGAAGGCTCTGATAGCGCTGAACAGGCGGGATACTCCGACAGCGCAGGAGGGAAGGAAGGCTCTGGCTGTGCTGAACAGGCGGGAGACTCCGACAGCGCAGTAGGGAAGGAAGGCTCTGGCTGTGCTGAACAGGCGAGGCGCACAGAAGGCCTGGTGCGTGGTGCTGGCACTGGTGGTACTGGGCCGAGGACACGCACAGGAAGCCTGGTGCGGGGAGCTGCTACCGGAGGACTGGTGTGTGGAGGTGGTTCTGGATAGACCGGACCGTGCAGGCGCACTGGAGCTCTTGAGCCCTGAGCCTGCCCAAGCTTACCTGGCTCGATGCCCACTCTAGCCCGGCCAATACGAAGGGCTGGTATGTGCCGCACCGGGCTATGCACCCGCACTGGAAACACTGTGCGCTCCATAGCATAACACGGTGCCTGCCCGGTCTCTCTAGCCCACCGGTAAGCACAGGGAGTTTGCGCAGGTCTCTTACCTGGCATAGCCATACTCCCATTAAGCCCCCCCCCCCAATAATTTTTTTGGGCTGCTTTTCGGGCTTCCATCCGCGTCGCCGTGCTGTCTCCTTATACCAGCGCCTCTCCGCTTTTTCCGCCTCTATTTCCTCCTTGGGGCGGCGATATTCACCAGGCTGAGCCCAGGGTCCTTTTCCGTCCAGTTCCTCCTCCCATGTCCAATTCTCCAAGTGGTGCAGCCTCTCCCACTGCAACTGCTATTCACGATTAACAGGGAGAGTAGGCTTAGGTCTGACTCCTGACTCAGCCACTCTCTCTCTGAGCCCTCCCCCAATAAATATTTGGGGGTTACTTTCGGTTTTCGCTCTGCGCCGCCGTGTCTTTCTTTTTGACTCCATTCGCCTATAGCCCTCTTCGCATTGCTCCAGCGAATCCCAGGCGGGCTCCTGCACTCTCTCTGGGTCGGCCGCCCACCTGTCTATTTCTTCCCACGTCGTATACTCCATGCCTTTGCTGTCCATAACGTCCTCCCTTCGCTGTTCAAGCTGTCGCTGCCTGTTATAACACGCTGCTCGGTCCGTGTGTGGTGGGTGATTCTGTAACGGCGTTCTTCGTTTGTAGAATGAGAGTCGGACCGAAATGCAGCGTGATGGTTACTCATGTCTTTAATGAAGAAAGCGATACATGAAATAACTATTACAAAATACAACAAACGGAACGTGAAATCTAATTACAGCCTATCTGGTTAAACTACACAGAGACAGGAACAATCACCCACGAAATACACAGAGAAACCCCGGCTACCTAAATACGGTTCCCAATCAGAGACAACGAGAATCACCTGACTCTGATTGAGAACCGCCTCAGGCAGCCAAGCCCATACAACACCCCTACTCAGCCGCAATCCCAATAATACAAAAACCCCAATACGAAATACAACAACATAAACCCATGTCACACCCTGGCCTGACCAAATAATTAAAGAAAACACAAAATACTAAGACCAAGGCGTGACAATACTAAAATTGTCATCGTGCAATAGTGCTGAGCGATTAACCAACATTTTTTGGGGTTATTAAACAACTAATTGACCGACGTCAGTTCAATTACTTGAATATCATTTCGTTTGTTTTTTCTGTGAGCCCAACGTGCTGTTTCTGTGAGCCCAACGTGCTGTTTCTGTGAGCCCAACGTGCTGTTTCTGTGAGCCCAACGTGCTGTTTCTGTGAGCCCAACGTGCTGTTTCTGTGAGCCCAACGTGCTGTTTCTGTGAGCCCAATGTGCTGTTTCTGTGAGCCCAACGTGCTGTTTCTGTGAGCCCAACGTGCTGTTTCTGTGAGCCCAACGTGCTGTTTCTGTGAGCCCAACGTGCTGTAGAAATCAAGTCAAGAACTATGGGACATTTGGCTGAAGGGAGTTGTAGTTTTCACTAAGCAAATATTCAACCTAGTGCTGCACAGAAACGTGGTAATTAACTACAATGACCATAATCTATTGCGCCATTTTATTCGGGCTCAGAGACTGATCAGACTGATCTGAGAGGTAGAGGCGAAGCAAGAGGTTTCACTCTCGCCAAAATCTGTCCAAGATAAGCCCAATGGCTTGTCGCCTGTTTTCCCGCCTTTGGGACAACAACTCCCATTTTCTATTTAACCTTAATTAACTAGGCAAGTCAGTTAAGAACAAATTCTTATTTACAATGACGTCTTACCTCGGCCAAACCCGGGTGACGGTAGGCCAATTGTGCGCCGCCCTATGGGACTCCCAATCACGGCCGGATGTGATACAGCCTGGAATCGAACCAGGGACTGTAGTGACGCATCTCATCATTGTGTACAGATCTCTGGACAGATACACTTTTACGCCTGCTACCTTAGGTTAGATACAAAAAGACTGCATAGACCGCATGAGAGTAATGTACACAAACGAGAGGGACAGAGATAGTTTGTGAAAGTATACCTTATATTCATTATTTCATAATATATTTCATTATTTCATAATATATTTAATGTTAAAAAAAATATAGAAATCGAAAACGGTGCTGATTTTTTAAAATTGTCGAACCCGAAACGTACCAACAAAAGCACTAATGGCTCAGCACTATCATACAAACAAGGGAAGGTGTAAAACGCCCCTCAACAGGACTGTTGTTCTGCTCAGTACTACATCAACATCTATTGCTAACGTCTGGAGGGAAAACCGGACTTAGGCTGCAGTAGTAAGCCATTAGAGGGCTGTTCATCTGTGCTCACTTGCATGACCCCATTGCAGAGAACGTGGTAATCGAGTAAGATGACATGACTAACCAATGAGACATTCACTTATTCAACTGTCCTCCCCTCTTAAAGCAACAGCGCAAGAATACAATTTGTGTTTTTGTGTGTTTGTGTCGTCTCTGAATAGAAATCTAACTGTTACAGTTGCCATGGTAGTATACATGTTCTTTCTGTATGCTAACACAATTCTTTGTCTTATGTATTTAACAAGATAGAGCAATTACAATGTTTGGAACGACATGGTCCAAGGGCAATAGGAGCCAGCATTAGGCCCAGTACCACCATTACATGACATGAAATCAGGCCTGAGTCTGCGCAGCGGTTCCAGTCCGCCAGAACAGCGGTTACGCCATTGACGGCACCCTGGTGGTTTCTGTTGGCTGCAGCAGGGATCCCGTGGACGCTGTCTTTCATGTAGACCCGGCTTTTCCTGCCAATGTCTCGTGTAATGCCATTGCCCCGGGGCCGTGGTGTAAATCTGCGAGCCTGCTGCGGTCTTCACGGACGGCTGGCTGGCTGCTGCTGCTGCCAATGACTGTCGTAATCAGGGACCGTGTAAGATATGCAAAGCCCAGGGACTGTGACTCTGACATGCCAGCTCTCCTTTAGTAAATAAGAACAGGGGCATATTGAAACATGTGGGTTTCGGAGTTGGCAAAGAGAAGAAGTTTGGGGTGAAATAGGGGAGGAGAGAAAGACTTGCGGGCTGACAGAGTTTAAGATTATTGCCTTCATTCACATCATCATGATATGTTGTCAGCTCACGATAGTTAGCGAGATGTGACTCCGAAATGGCAAACATGATTACGATGAATGTTTCGTTTTGTAACGGTGATGCTTGATGACAAAAAACATTTGCCACTTTGCAATTTGCAGTACGCTGGAAGCTGCAGAAGTACCCCAGAAACAACTAAATTCAAGGTACCAATAGGGACCCTGGAAACTATCACACTAATCAATGATAATACTCATTGGTTAAAACTCCCCGCATTTGAAATGTTCATTATTTTCTATAATGTGAACATGAGGGAATTGTTAAAAGGGGGTCTGAACTTACTGATATGACCTTGTTTTTTAGCTTACTCATTAAGACATGCAGCAGCCATGACTGAAGACAAACGAGAGTTGTCTTGGGAAGAGGGTTTAATTTGGGTGTCTCTTGTGTGTGTGTGTTTGCACGTGGCAAGTGTTTGTACATTCACTCTGCCAAGACAGTACACAGTTACAGTCACTCACCCTTCTAGATAACTTGAGACAGCCTAACCAGTCTTGTGTCTTGAAGTTGCCGAGGCTAGCTTGTACTAGCCAACTTCGTTCGCCAATAAGCTTCAGCTTGATAGCTTCCGGGATAGGGACCGTCAATAAATCACACACAATACCCCATAATGTCAAAGTGGAATTATGGATTTAGAAATGCTTACGAATGAATAAAAAATGGAAAGCTGAAATGTGATGAGTCAATACATTTTCAACCCCTTAGTTATGGCAAACCTAAATAAATTCAGGAGTAAAAATGTGCTTAACAAATCACATAATAAGTTGCATGGACTCATTCTGTGTTCGATAATAGAGGTTAACATGATTTTTTTAACGATTACCCCATCTCTGTATCCCACACATACAATTATCTGCAATGTCCCTTAATCGATTAGTGAATTTCAAGCACAGATTCAACCACAAAGTCCAGGGAGGTTTTTCAATGTCTCGAAAAGAAGGGCACCGATTGGTAGATGTGAAAAAAACATTTGAGTTACTCCACAATATTAACATACAGTGCATTCGGAAAGTATTCAGACCCTTCACTTTTTACACATTTTGTCACGTAACAACCTTATTCTAAAATTGATTAAATTGTATTTTTTCCCCCATCATCAATCTACACACAATACCCCATAATGTCAAAGCAAAAACAGGTTATTAGATTTTTTTTGGCTGATTTATAAAAAATATAAAATATGGAAATGTGACATTTACATAAGTATTCAGACCCTTTACCTCAGTACTTTGTTGAAGGACCTTTGACAGCGATTACAGACTCAAGTCTTCTTGGGTATGACGCTACAAGCTTGGCAAACCTATATTTGGGGAGTTTCTCCCATTCTTTTCTGCAGAACCTCTCAAGCTCTGTCAGGTTGGATCGGGAGCGTTGTTGCACAGATATTTTCAGGTCTCCAGATGTTTGATTGGGTTCAAGTCCGGGCTCTGGCTGGGCAACTCAAGGACATTCAAAGACTTGTCCCGAAGCCACTCCTGCGTTGTCTTGGCTGTGTGCTATGTCGTTGTCCTGTTGGAAGGTGAACCTTCGCCCCAGTCAGAGGTCTTGAGCGCTCTGGAGAAGGTTTTCATCAAGGATCTCTCTGTACTTTGCTCCGTTCATCTTTACCTCGATCCTGCGTGTCTCTCAGTCCCTGCCGCTGAAAAACATCCCCACAGCATGATGCTGCCACCACCATGCTTCACCGTAGGGATGGTGCCAGGTTACTTCCAGACGTGACACTTGGCAACCAGGCCAAATAGTTCAATCTCGGTTTCTTCATACCAGAGAATCTTGTTTCTCATGGTCTGAGAATCCTTTAGGTGCTTTTTGGCAAACTCCAAGCGGGCTGTCATGTGCCTTTTACTGAGGAGTGGCGTCCGTCTGGCCACTCTACCATAAAGGCCTGATTGGTAGAGTGCTGCAGGGATAGTTGTACATCTCCACAGAGGAACTCCGAAGCTCTGTCAGAGTGACCATCAGGTTCTTGGTCACCTCCTTGACCAAGACCCTTCTCCCCCAATTGCTCCGTTTGGCCGGGCAGCCAATTCTAGGAAGAGTCTTGGGGATTCCAAACTTTTTCCATTAAGAATGATTGAGGCCACTGTGTTCTTGGGGACCTTCAATGCTGCAGAGATAGTTTTGTACCCTTCCCCAGATCTGTGCCTCGTCACAATCCTGTCTTGGAGCTCTACGTACAATTCCTTTGACCTCGTGGCTTGGTTTCTGCAAAAAAAAAAATCAAAAAACTGTTTTTGCTTTGTCATTATGGGGTATTGTGTGTATTTTCAGAATGCACTTTAAATGACAGAAGCAAGCTTGTACAGAACTAAAAATATTCCAAAACATGCAAAAAGGCACTTAAGTAATCCTGCAAAAAAATGTCTCAATGACTTGAAAAGGGCTTTCTAGTAATGATCAACAACCAACTAGAAGAATAAAAGAAAATACAAATGTGCAAATATTGTACATTTCAGTTGTCCAAAGTTCTTAGAGACTTACCCAGAAAGACTCACAGCTGTAATCAAAGTTGATTCTAACATGTATTGTCTCAGGGGGGTGAACGCACTGGACTGGGGACACAGTGCGTAGAAGACCAGGAGCGCTGAGCCGGCACAACCCGTCCTGGACAGATACCCACTTTAGCACGACAAGTGCGAGGAGCTGACACGGGACATACTGGGCTGTGAACGCGCACTGGAGACCTGGTGCGTATAGCCGGCATCAATTGTACCGGAACTTTAACACACTTCTCAGGACAAGTACGAGGAACTGGCACAGGTGGCATCGGACGGCTAACACGCTCCTCAGGGAGAATGCCGTGCATACTACGCCAAACCAACAGCTCTCTCTCTTCACTCTCCTCCAATTTGTCCAACAGCTCCTCGACGGTCTCTAACTCTCCCCTCCGTTCACTCTCCTCCAACATGAAAATATGTAACGCTCGTCGAAATGGGTAGACCAAGGCGCAGCGTGATTTGGGTTCATCATAATTTATTTAAATGTGAACCAGCAACAAAAACTATAAAGAGACACAAACAAACGAACGTACAGCCTTGTAGGGCTCAAAAGCAACAATACAAAACAAGATCCCACAAACAACAGGTGGGAAAAGGCTGCCTAAATATGATCCCCTATCAGAGACAATGATAGACAGCTGCCTCTGATTGGGAACCATACCAGGCCAACATAGAAATACAAAAACTAGACTACACATAGAAATAATAAACTAGAACACCCCCCAGTCACGCCCTGACCTACTCCACCATAGAAAATAAAGGTTTTCTATAGTCAGGTCGTGACAAAATATGGTCCCATCTACATTGTGTAGGCCAGTGGCACTTTAATCGACTTTAAATTCAGAGTGAAGGCACTGTATATCAATATCTTGTCAGCGCATTACCGGGTCCCAAGGTCTGACCGGGAGCAGTTGTAGCAGGCTTTTATACGTAGCTGTACTGTACTTTAACATGACAAATGTTCCTCCTGCTGTTGAAAAGGTTTTAAATCCTCAAGCAGTCGGGATGATCAATCGATACCAAGTCCTGCAGTTCCACAGTCCTCCATCTTGACTACTCTATGTGTGGTACCTAAATCAGCGGATACGTCACCTTAATCAACGGATGCATCACTTTTCACCACCATCAACCTTTCTTTCTGCTGGAGAGAGGGAGAGAGCGAAAGGAAATATATATATATTGTCACATACACCGGATAGTTGAAGTGAAATGTGTTGTTGTACAGTGTCAGCAATGGTAGTACAGCAAATCTACAGATTTTATTTCACCTTGTCTGCTCAGGCATTCAAACGGCCTAATGCTCTAACCACTAGGCTACCTGCCAGGAGAGAGCAGGAGCAATCTTTTATTCATATAGGAGTCATTTACCAAAGAATGGCTAGAGTAAGATCATCACTGGGTGGGGGCGGGAAAAATGCTCTTTACTTTTTAACTGCAAAATGAGGCAACCTGGGGATAAAAGTTTAAAAAACAAGCCAAGTCAGAAAGTCCAAAGACATGAAAGCCTCTCCTGGTGGACTGACATTTGGTAAATGACTTCTATGTAAATAGAATACTCCTTTGCACACTCTTGGCATTCTCTCAACCAGCTTCAAATGGAATGCTTTTCCAACAGTCTTGAAGGAGCTCCCACATAGTCCATTATTTTGTCTTAAACCATCTCATTTTGTCTTTCTTCTTTTTAGAATATACAGATGTTGCTTTGATCCATCTTGGAGAGAAAACATAGGGGAAACAATGCTGTACTCACAGGGTTACAGCTCTAACACTATACTCTATATAACCGCCAGGGCATTAGTAGCTGAGATGGATGTCACAGACATGATTGGTTCTCCAATCCACATGGCTTCCCTCCCGTTTCACACCATATCAGGTTTGAGGCTTTTTTTTTCTCAAAGCACTTCTTCCATTTCATGGCTGAGGTTATTTCTCCCAACACTCGTAATGGGCTTGAGCTGCTCTCCTGCAGACCCAGAGAGCAGATGGAATCAGAGAGGGGAGGGAGGGAGGGAGGGAGGGAGGGAGGGAGGGAGGGAGGGAGGGAGGGAGGGAGGGAGGGAGGGAGGGAGGGAGGGAGGGAAGGGAGAGAACCTGCCAGGCGCACTCATCATGTTTATCTGACTGGAGATACACTACCGGTCAAAAGTTTTAGAACACCTACTCATTCATTATTTTTACTATGACCTACATTGTAGAATAACAGTGAAGACATCAAAACTATAAAATAACACATATGGAATCATGTAGTAACCAAAAAAGTTTAAAAAAATCTAAATATATTTTATATTTGAGATTCTTCAAATAGACACCATTTGCCTTGATGACAGCTTTGCACACTCTTGGCATTCTCTCAACCAGCTTCATGAGGTTGTCAGGTGGGGTAGAGGAGAGAGGAGATGGAGAGAGGAGGTAGGAGAGAGGAGGTGGAGGAGAAGAGACAGGATGTAGAGAAGAGGATAGGTAGAGGAAAGGAGAGAGGAGGTAGAGGAGAGAGGAAGTAGAGGAGAGAGGAGGTAGAGGATCGAGAAGGTGGAGGACAGGAGGCAGAAGAGGATAGAGGGAGGTCACAGGTGGCCTGAAAGGCTGAGAAATGATACGTAAGATTGTTCCTTTCCTCAATTGTATTTTCTACATTGCTAATGATATTCCTACTAAACATGAGGAATGTATTAGATGTAGCTATTTGATCATAATGTTGGCCTACCAGAGTGGCCAACCATAAAAGGCAATGGAGAAAATGCATCCCATAACATTTTAACATGGAAATAGCTGTTCTATCATTCAGCCTACAGTAGCAGCCAATGTGTGGTGTTCAATGTAGGCCTACATTCCATGATACTTTTTTAAAACATGCAGGGCTTGACATTAACCTGTTTATGTTGTTGTGTTGTTTGATGCAAGAAACCACTTTAAAAAATAAAATGCATTATTATTCCCATACCATTATTACAGAGAATCAGACAAATTGTGCTACCCTCTGAAAATTGGCTACTTACTTTATTCAAGCCTGTCTCAAAATACAACACTGCCCCTTTCAGACAAAACAAAAGCTCTTTACCTGACTTGCTTTTCAAAGATGTCTAGAAATGTACAGATTTTGTGCTCTTGTAGGAAGCAATCATTCCCCTATTACTGACTACAAATGATCTATAACTAGGTTAATAACTCACTAACTAGCAAAGATATGAACAAAATCTGCACATATGGCTACATGCAGCTCTCACTTTGATCTCAAAACATCGCATCTATTCATGACCGCTCATGCTGTCAACACAGTCCAGTTGGCACAGATTCATATATGGCAATGTTTGATTTGTAAATAAACCTACTGCATCTCCGTTTATGCCGCACAGAGTACGGGCTAAGTAGTGTGTGTAAATGCAATAGAGTCCTACTCCGATGTGTTCTGCCTACAACAAAATCTGTTGCATTTGTTTCGGTATGTTGCATTGAAAGTGGCTAATATTGCGTGTCACAATTGCCACAGTAAAGAGAAACGTTGATAGTGTTAACAGGTAAAACTAGAACAATTAGTCACCAACATTTTCTGAGTCAAGATCACTTGCAAGCTGATATCTACCGCTCAGATTTTTTTTAACATGACTTAAAAAACCTAAGCTTATGCAACATTAACCAATTAAAAACAGTACTGTTTGTCCAGTAAGCTATATGCCCAATACATTACCACCGCTTTTTGGCTTGGCTTGAAATGCCTTGCCATTCCATTGTTGTTCGGGCCATTTTTGAAAATTATATTTTAAAATTTGAGGTAGGCTATGTGATCCGTTGTTGTATTATTTGTGAAGCACAGCTGTCTCAACATCCCTCTGCTCTCCCTTTCCTCCGCTGACACTGACCAAAAAGGGACACCGTCTTCCAGCTGATGACAAAACTCGTGTTGCACCGCATTATTTCTCGTATGAACAGAGAAAGTGAAATATTCCTTGATATTGAAAAAGACCCAAGCCACTAATAATAAAAAACAATGTAAGAATATAGCTACACTTTCCTACTCATTCATTACTGCTGCACTGCTTGTTGTAAGCGCTGAGTGGAAATTGGAAGAGCGCACATTTTATGGGTTATAAAAGTGTTGAATACAAAGTGTTGACAGTGCTGAGTAAGAACTTAAACATGAACTCACTCATAAAAACAGCAGCTCTTTGCCGTATTCGTTGACAGTCTCTCTCTCGCAATCTCACAGTATACATTTTGCTGTAGCTTTCTTTTATGCCTGCTACGTTACTGCGGACACGGTCATCTGAGCCATCCGATTGGCCAGAGGTAGGCCTATAGTGCACTTGATTTGTTCTCTGGGCCCGCAGGGAAGGTGGAGTTTGTGCCTTCAGACACATGAAATGGTTCAAAATAGCAACAGTTTCATCAAAATAATTTATTTCCTGCTGTACGGGGGCATTGTCATGCCTTCCCCAAACTGTTGCCTCATAGTACAGAATTCAATGCTCGGGTTCTGTGTGCTTGTGTGGCTTTCCACTTCACGGTTGAGCCGTTGTTGCTCTTAGACGTTTCCACTTCACAATAACAGCACTTATAGTTGACCGGGGAAGCTCTAGCAACGGTGCCACATTGAAAGTCACTGAGCTCTTCAGTAAGGCCATTCTACTGCCCGTGTTTGTCTGTGGAGATTGCGTGGCTGTGTGCTCAATTTTAAATACCTGTCAGCAATGGGTGTGACTGAAATATCCGAATCCACTCATTTGAAATGGTGTCCACATACTTTTGTATATCCAGTATAGAAAAAAGCTATGGATGCAGGCCTATATTGAATGCTGTAGTCAGTACGTTACAGAATAACAAAAAATAAATTCAGATAAAACTGTTATTAAACACAGTTACTGAGTATTGTTTAAGTTGCTTTCCACAACCAACACACAAACACACACACATTCACAAACCCCCGGACACTCTTGCCCAGATACACTCAGACTCAACAGGTTGATGGATGAACCAAGGATCAGGACATCAGTCTGACTGCTAGGCCACCATGTTGTCTGGTTTGTTTCTGCTGAATATGGAACAGTCTTCTCTCCCGCTGACTTCCTCTCTATCCCCGGGGGGGGCCAGAGTGGTATAATGTCTGGAGCTGCTGTCTGAGGATGAGGCACTCAACTTGTTGTTGTGTTTGAGTCATTTGTTTCCCTGTAGAACAGGACACCTCATCTGACCGTTTCAGGAGATTACGACTGAGACACGCTGCACCAAGTGATATCAGGAAGACTGTCATTACCTGGCAAGTGCGTGTGTGTGTGTGTCATAGACATTAAAACCAGTAGATAGTGATAGCGCTGATGCATTCCTATAAAAAACTCCCAATGGCGCATGAAGCCAGAAGTATTTGAATTTGAAGCGCACCATATTGCTGAATGGGGCTGAATGGCACCAAAACATCACTAAGGATCATGGTGAAAGTGGATCATGATCAATGCAGTCTGAGAGACACGTGCAAATAGCGTGGATGAGGGCCTGCCGGTCAGTGATTGCTTTGTGGTCTACACGTGATTCTGTGTGACTGTGTGACGACAAATGTAGTAGTCATAACAGATCACTATTTAATTAGATTAATAGATTTGTAGCAAACTTTAACATAATTCAGCCCTGCTAGGTTGCTACACATTAGCCAAACAGCAGAGCTTGTGACTTTACACTCCAGAACGGACACGGGGGGCCTGGTGTGTGTGTGTCTATGGCCCTTTCTCACCCTTTCTATGTTGAGAGGTATTATTTCCCATGGGGAAGAGTGTCCCTCTCCTGTCTGTCAGTCTTTGTCCATCATTGAATAGATCCTGCCGAGCCATCAGAGGTCTGATTACAGCCCTGGAGGAGGAAACATGAAGGGACAATATCAGGGCAACTTCCAAGTCTTCATTTAAACCAGAACTTTTGACAAATCAGAGAGCGTGTGTGTGTGTGTGTGTGTGTGTGTGTGTGTGTGTGTGTGTGTGTGTGTGTGTGTGTGTGTGTGTGTGTGTGTGTGTGTGTGTGTGTGTGTGTGTGTGTGTGTGTGTGTGTGTGTGTGTGTGTGTGTGTGTGAAGTGTCTTGGGCGTGTGTGACTCTGTGCAGTTCTATCCTGTTGTTAGTCATTGAGGGAGGGCTCTCTCGCTGTTAGACAGTCAAATTGCTGTGGGGTCACTGTGAGATCTTTTCAACAGCATCCTCCTGTGTGGCTTCTTGACAGAATGGCTATTGATTTGTCAAAACACACAGCCTTCGAAAAAGCTTTTAGTCAAAGAGCTGTGTTTATTATTGCTAACTGTGAATAGGATTGCTTGTATTGCTCTAGGGTGTCTGCATTGCAGATTAATTAATTGATGTATTTATAGTTTTGCAATTTCACCCAGTGCAATTTCACAGTTTCTCTCTGAAATTATGTGGCTTTTGCTTTGGTCGACGTGGTGTTGGTGTTTGTTGTATCAGTTTAATTACTTATCATGTTTTCCATGTTGAAATCAGAGCAGCACCGATCCTATCACAAACATGGCAATGATATTGGGGGTATTCAATTGTGACATTGCTTCTGATTTGCAACAGTCGTCAAGTTGACATTGAATCACCTGTTGATACTGTGGATGATATTGTGGTTGTAGGTTACCTTTGCTCAGTGTTATCGTGGAACTTAGAGCTTAGAGCAGACCACCATCGTTCCTGTGCCCAAGAACACAAAGGCAACCTGCCTAAATGACTACAGACCCGTAGCACTCACATCTGCAGCCATGAAGTGCTTTGAAAGGTTGGTAATGGCTCACATCAACACCATTATCCCAGAAACCCTAGACACACTCCAATTTGCATATCGCCCAAACAGATCCACAGATGATGCAATCTCTATTGCACTCCACACTGCCCTTTCGCACCTGGACAAAAGGAACACTTATGTGAGAATGCTATTCATTGACTACAGCTCAGCGTTCAACACCATAGTACCCTCAAAGCTCATCACTAAGCTAAGGATCCTGGGACTAAACACCTCCCTCTGCAACTGGATCCTGGACTTCCTGACAGGCCGCCCCCAGTTGGTGAAGGTAGGTAGCAACACATCTGCCACGCTGATCCTCAACACTGGAGCTCCCCAGGGGTGTGTGCTCAGTCCCCTCCTGAACTCCCTGTTCACCCACGACTGCATGGCCAGGCACGACTCCAGCATCATCATTAAGTTTGCAGATGACACAGCAGTGGTAGGCCTGATCACCGACAACGACGAGAGCCTAGGGAGGAGGTCAGAGACCTAGCCGGGTGGTGCCAGAATAACAACCTATCCCTCAATGTAACCAAGACAAAGGAGATGATTGTGGACTACAGGAAAAGGAGGACCGAGCACGTCCCCATTCTCATCTACGGGGCTGTAGTGGAGCAGGTTGAGAGCTTCAAATTCCTTGGTGTCCACATCAACAACAATGATCAACAACTAGAATGATCCAAACACACCAAGACAGTCATGAAATCAAATCAAATCAAATGTTATTTGTCACATACACATGGTAAGCAGATGTTAATGTGAGTGTAGCGAAATACACGTGCTTCTAGTTCCGACAATGCAGTAATAACCAACGAGTAATCTAACCTAACAATTTCACAACAACTACCTTATACACACAAGTGTAAAGGGATGAAGAATATGTACATAAAATATATGAATGAGTGATGGTACAGAACGACATAGGAAAGGTGCAGTAGATGGTATAGAGTACAGTATATACATATGAGATGAGTAATGTGGGGTATGTAAACATTATATTAAGTGGCATTGTTAAAGTGGCTAGTGATACATTTTTACATCAATTTTTCCATTATTAAAGTGGCTGGAGTTGAGTCAGTATGTTGGCAGCAGCCACTCAATGATAGTGGTGGCTGTTTAACAGTCTGATGGCCTTGAGATAGATGCTGTTTTTCAGTCTCTCGGTCCCTGCTTTGATGCACCTGTACTGACCTCGCCTTCTGGATGATAGCGGGGTGAACAGGCAGTGGCTCGGGTGGTTGTTGTCCTTGATGATCTTTATGGCCTTCCTGTGACATCGGGTGGTGTAGGTGTTCTGGAGGGCAGGTAGTTTGCCCCCTGTGAAGCGTTGTGCAGACCTCACTACCCTCTGGAGAGCCTTACGGTTGTGATACAGCCCGACAGGATGCTCTCGATTGTGCATCTGTAGAAGTTTGTGAGTGCTTTTGGTGACAAGCCGAATTTCTTCAGCCTCCCGAGGTTGAAGAGGCGCTGCTGCGCCTTCTTCACAACGCTGTGTGTGGACCAATTCCGTTTGTCCGTGATGTGTACACCGAAGAACTTAAAATGTATTACCCTCTCCACTACTGTCCCATCGATGTGGATAGGGGGATGCTCCCTCGGCTGTTTCCTGAAGTCCACGATCAACTCCTTTGTTTTTTTGATGTTGAGTGTGAGGTTATTTTCCTGACACCACACTCCGAGGGCCCTCACCTCCTCTCTGTCGGCCGTCTCGTCGTTGTTGGTAATCAAGCCTACCACTGTAGTGTCGTCTGCAAACTTGATGATTGAGTTGTAGGCGTGCATGGCCAGTCGTGGGTGAACAGGGAGTACAGGAGAGGGCTCAGAACGCACCCTTGTGGGGCCCCAGTGTTGAGGATCAGCAGGGTGGAGATGTTGTTACCTACCCTCACCACCTGAGGGCGGCCTGTCAGGAAGTCCAGTACCCAGTTGCACAGGGCGGGGTCGAGACAGGGTCTCGAGCTTGATGACGAGTTTGGAGGGTACTATGGTGTTAAATGCTGAGCTGTAGTCGATGAATAGCATTCTCACATAGGTATTCCTCTTGTCCAGATGGGTTAGGGCAGTATGCAGTGTGGTTGCAATTGCGTCGTCTGTGGACCTATTGGGGCGGTAAGCAAATTGGAGTGGGTCTAGGGTGTCAGGTAAGGTGGAGGTGATATGGTCCTTGACTAGTCTCTCAAAGCACTTCATGATGACGGAAGTGAGTGCTACGGGGCGGTAGTCATTTAGCTCAGTTACCTTAGCTTTCTTGGAAACAGGAACAATGGCGACGCTCTTGAAGCATGTGGGAACAGCAGACAGGGATAAGGATTGATTGAATATGTCCGTAAACACACCAGCCCAGCTGGTCTGTGCATGCTCTGAGGACCCGGCTGGGGATGCCGTCTGGGCTTGCAGCCTTGCGAGGGTTAACACGTTTAAATGTTTTACTCACGTCGGCTGCAGTGAAGGAGAGTCCACAGGTTTTGGTAGCGGGCAGTGTCAGTGGCACTGTATTGTCCTCAAAGCGATCAAAGAAGTTGTTTAGTCTGTCTGGGAGCAAGACATCCTGGTCCGCGACAGCGCTGGTTTTCTTTTTGTAATCCGTGATTGACTGTAGACCCTGCCATATACCTCTTGTGTCTGAACCGTTGAATTGCAACTCTACTTTGTCTCTATACTGACACTTGTTTGATTGCCTTGCGGAGGGAATAGCTACACTGTTTGTATTCGGTCATATTTCTGGCCACCTTGCCCTGGTTAAAAGCAGTGGTTTGCGCTTTCAGTTTCACACAAATTCTGCCATCAATCCACTGTTTCTGGTTTGGGAATGTTTTAATCGTTGCTGTGGGTACGACATCACCGATGCACTTGCTAATAAACTCGCTCACAGAATCAGCGTATTCGTACATGTTGTTTGACGCAATGCGGAACATATCCCAATCCACGTGATCGAAGCAATCTTGAAGCGTGGAATCAGATTGGTCAGACCAGCGTTGAACAGACCTGAGCGCGGAAGCTTCCTGTTTTTGTCTCTGTCTATAGGCTGGGAGCAACAATATGGAGTCGTGGTCAGCTTTTCCAAAAGGAGGGCGGGGGAGGGCCTTATATGCGTCGCGTAAGTTAGAATAACAATGATCCAGGGTTTTACCAGCCCTGGTAGCACAATCGATATGCTAATAGAATTTAGGGAGTCTTGTTTTCAGATTAGCCTTATTAAAATCCTCAGCTACAATGAATGCAGCCTCAGGAAATGTGGTTTCCAGTTTACATAGAGTCAAATAAAGTTCGTTCAGGGCCGTCGATGTGTCTGCTTGGGGGGAATATATGCAGCTGGGATTATAATCGAAGAGGGCACGACAAAGCCTTTTCCCCCTCAAGAAACTAAAAATATTTGGCATGGGTTCTGAGAACCTCAAAAGGTTCTACTACAGCTGCAACATCGAGAGCATCCTGACTGGTTGCATCACTGCCTGGTACAGCAATTGCTCGGCCTCTGACCGCGAGGCACTACAGGGGGTAGTGCGTACGGCCCAGTACAAGCTAAGCTAAGCTGCCTGCCAACCAGGACCTCTACACCAGGTGGTGTTAGAGGAAGGCCCTATACATTGTTAAAGACCCCAGCCACCCCAGTTATAGACTGTTCTCTCTACCACCGCATGGCAAGCGGTACCGGAGTGCCAAGTCTAGGACAAAAAGGCTTCTCAACAGTTTTTACGCCCAAGCCATAAGACTCCTGAACAGCTACCCCGACTATTTGCATTGTTTGCCCTCCCCAACCCCTCTTTTTACGCTGCTGCTACTCTCTGTTTATCATATATGCATAGTCACTTTAGCTAATCATTCATGTACATACTACTTCAATTGGGCTGACCAACCAGTGCTCCCGCACATTGGCTAACCAGGCTATTTGCATTGTGCCCCGCCACCCACCACCCACCAACCCCTCTTTTACGCTACTGCTACTCTCTGTTCATCATATATGAATTGTCACTTTAACCATATCTACATGTACATACTACCTCAATCAGCCCGACTAACCGGTGTCTGTATGTAGCCTCGCTACTGTACATAGCCTTTTTACTCTTGTTTTATTTCTTTACTTACCTATTGTTCACCTAATACCTTTTTTGCACTATTGGTTAGAGCCTGTAAGTAAGCATTTCACTGTAAGGTCTACTACACCTGTTGTATTCTGCGCACGTGACAAATAAACTTTGATTTGATTTGAGTGCTCCACTCTCAGATGGAGGCTATAGGTCAAGTCAATTCAAAGGTTAAGACTAAATGGCTTTGAATGGTTTTAATTTACTCCATTTACTCCATTACAGTGCCTAGAGATGACAAATAGGACCGTAAAACACTTCAATGTCGCTGTTATCAAGGAAATGTCTTATTTAAGGCCAGTGGCGTGAAGCCTAGTCCTCCTAACCCTGACACGCTCCGGGGTGCTGGGAAAATAAATGACTGAGGAAAGCTTAGGGGGAAATCACTGTAATAAAGGCTGATGTTAACGATGTGTACTGAGAAATTCAGGTAACTGCCAAAATAAAGGAAACACCAACATAAAGAGTCATAATAAGGTGTTGGGCCACCACGAGCCAGAACAGCTTCAAGGCACCTTGGCATAGATTCTAGTGTCTGGAACTCTATTGGAGGGATGTGACACCATTATTCCACGAGAAATTCTATAATTTGGTGTTTGGTGGTGGAAAACACTGTCTCAGGCGCCGCTCCAGAATCTCCCATACTGTAAGTGTTCCATTGGGTTGAGTTCTGGTGACTGAGACACACACACACACCCTTTAAACCCCCCTATGCTCTTTTGAGCCCTCTTTCAAAGTCACGGAGATCTCTTCTAGCCATGGTAGCCAAAATAATCGGCAACTAGGCATTTTTACAAATAACCCTCAGCATGATGCGATGTTAATTGCTTAATTAACTCAGGAACCACATGTGTGGAAGCACCTGCGTTCAATCTCTCCACTCGGCACAGCCAGAAGAGGACTGGCCACCCCTCAGAGCCTGGTTCCTCTCGAGGTTTCTTCCTAGGTTCCTGCCTTTCTAGGGAGTTTCTCATAGCCTGTGCTTCTACATCTGCATTGTTTGCTGTTTGGGGTTTTAGGCTGGGTTTCTGTATAAGCACTTTGAGACATCTGCTGATGTAAAAAGGGCTTTATAAATACATTTGATTTGATTTGAAAATACTTTGTATCGTTCATTTGCTCAAGTGTTTTCTTTTTTTGGCAGTTACCTGTAAATGTTAGTTAAAAAGACAGGTGGGGTCAGGTGGGGTGGTCCCTCTATGGCTGATTAAGGTGTAGGAATGGGACCAGGATGAAAAGTTATTCTGAAAGCCTGATCAGCTGTGAGTGAGGGGGACTGCATTCTTTGAAAAAAAGATGCTTTGTAGTACCTAAAAGGGTTCTTTGGCTGTCCCCATAAGAGAACCCTTTGAAGAACCATTTTTGGTGTCAGGTCGAAAGTGTTCTGTTTAGAACCCAGTTCTACCTGGAACCAAACAGGGTTCTCATATGGGGACAGATAAAGAACCCTTTTGGAACCTGTTTTTCTACGAGTGTATACACAGGATAGGACTACCAGTTATTCCTGATAATCAGGCCATCAGACCTATAGGGAGCAGAGTTTTTCCGGGACGTGTCATGTAGGTCTCCCTTGTAAAAGTTAGTTCATACTGTGTGTGTGAGTGTGTACATACTGAGTTCACTACGTACCTGTACCTGGGGTTTCTGTGGTCCCCCAAGACATGTTTCTCCTAAGGTTGAGTCAATATATGATTACACCGAATATGGTGATATTTGACATTGATTGATTGATATATCGTGATGTGCAATACTCTATTTGAACTTTACAAATCAAAACAGTGCAATTTTATAAGTATGTTGAGCATGAAGAGTAAATGAATGAACTAAGCCTTATTGTTTCACCATACAAAGATAATTTAATGACAATGTGACTATAATATCATAAATAATAATAGCACAGTCTGTAATTATTGCGTCATTAACACCGCAAAATGATTATATCGGATATCGCGGTATTTGGAGTAGGATATCATAGAAGAGATCTCCCCAAATAGTGCAATGGGCCAGAGTCTTTAATGTTCAGTATGATATTATGACTGATATTATGTTTGCAGTTTGCTTCTGCAAAGTAGTTAAAACGCTGTCAGTTCCACTTTAATGCTCAGTATGAGCCATGCCACCGTAGTTGGAGATGTGAGAGTGCAACCATAACAAGGCATGGGGCCTCCATATCATGTCATGCCTGTTTGGTTTTCATTAGCCGGAGAGGAATGATAGCACACTATTCCCTATGGGCACTGGTTAAAAGTAGTGAATTATATAGGGAATAGGGTACCATTTGAAACACTGCCATAGTATGCATGTGCTCTTGGGGTGTGACTGTTTACTGAGCTATGTGGTTTAAACAGATCTGCTCCTGAGGGCCTCGGAGACAGATTAACTATGTCACTAAACTATCACAGGGCCCGATGGAGGCTGACTGGGGAGACTAGAGAGGGATGGGAGTTCAAACAGACAGAGAGGGAAGGGAATATATAGTGTGTGTGTGTGTGTGTGTGTGTGTGTGTGTGTGTGTGTGTGTGTGTGTGTGTGTGTGTGTGTGTGTGTGTGTGTGTGTGTGTGTGTGTGTGTGTGTGTGTGTGTGTGTGTGTGTGTGTGTGTGGGCGGAGAGGCGAGATGCAAAAAAGCCTCACCCCTGTGGGGTCACCAGTGCCAATCAGCATGGTGGAAAGAAGAAACTAGATTTACTCGTAGTAATTTCAAGTAAATGCGTAAGTAAATGTAACTGCTGGCTGAGGATTCACAATGAAAGGAGCTATTTTGATATCTCGGCAAGAGACAAATGTTTTTGGGAAGGGCATTGTAAAGGAGAGAGCGAGAGAGAGAGCGAGAGAGAGAGAGAGAGAGAGAGAGAGAGAGAGAGAGAGAGAGAGAGAGAGACACAGAGAGAGAGAGAGACACAGAGAGACACAGAGAGACAGAGAGACACAGAGAGACACAGAGAGAGAGAGAGACACAGAGAGACACAGAGAGAGAGAGAGACAGAGAGACAGAGAGACAGAGAGACAGAGAGACAGAGAGAGAGAGAGACAGAGAGACAGAGAGAGAGAGAGACACAGAGAGAGACACAGAGAGAGACACAGAGAGACACAGAGAGACACAGAGAGAGACAGAGAGACACAGAGAGACACAGAGAGACACAGAGAGACACAGAGAGAGAGAGAGAGAGACACAGAGAGACACAGAGAGAGAGAGAGACAGAGAGAGACACACAGAGAGAGAGAGAGAGAGAGAGAGAGAGAGAGAGAGAGAGAGAGAGACAGAGAGAGAGAGAGACAGAGAGACACAGAGAGAGACACAGAGAGAGACACAGAGAGACACAGAGAGACACAGAGAGACACAGAGAGACACAGAGAGACACAGAGAGACACAGAGAGACACAGAGAGAGAGAGAGAGAGAGAGAGAGAGAGAGAGAGAGAGAGAGAGAGAGTCACAGAGAGACACAGAGAGACACAGAGAGACACAGAGAGAGAGAGAGACACAGAGAGACACAGAGAGAGAGAGAGACACAGAGAGACACAGAGAGACACAGAGAGAGAGACACAGAGAGAGAGACACAGAGAGAGAGACACAGAGAGAGAGAGAGAGAGAGAGAGAGAGAGGTCAGGTTCAGATCAGCTCCTGCATTTTTCAGCATTTTCTTTAAAAAAGATAGATTAAGAGTCAGATAAACTTAGATTTTTTGTCTGGAACACATACTGGATTTTACCCTCTACAACATAATCCCTACTTCAAATCAAAACTTAAAACCTACAACCTGATTTTGGACGGAATTACGGAATCACCTGGAAGGTTCACAACTACCAAGGATTTTTACTCTATACAGCAAATTCTCTGGAAAACAACAGAAACCTGAAAACACCATCCAACCTGGAACTGAGTGAGTAATGCTTAGGCTGAAACTATATCTTATTTCCAAAAGCCAAGAAGAAAAATACACAACATTACTTTATAAGGACTGAATTCTAACATAATTCTGCCAAGCTTGATACAGCTTCAACTAGCACTGACGTGTCAAGTGAGAGGTGTCAAAGCCCATTAGCCCAACAATGGCAGGAGAGTCACACAGTCTACCCCAACCAAATGGAGAGGCCTTAGAAGCTCCCTCCCGCTGTTCAGAGGCAATTAAAATACAGTACCCTGTGCATGTAAAGAATGAGAAGTCAAGAAAAGATTACAAAATGAAGCTCCTTATGGAAAATCAAGAGACACTTTTTGCTGACTATTACAAAAATGGGAACATCAGCAACCTTATCTTCCACACAAACCATCCCGGGCATGGCACAGTGCTATATTAGCACACTACCCCTCTGTTACGAGAGCGGGGATTACCGAGGGGTGGAAACTCAGAATACTTGATAACGAGGACTCTGAGTCATGTAATATAAATATCTATAAGTCCGGAACAGTGATCGTACAAAGTAACCACAAACAGCTTCAGCTGGACTTTCACCTAATCAAAGAATTAGCCCAACAGGAGAAGCTCTCCCTTGATAAAGATACCCCCACCCCGAGCGGGTCAAACCAGAGCTCTTCATTATGTAACACCACAGACGAGCAACCCCCAGCGGAGAGTCAACCTCCCAGCACGGACTACCACTCCCTCATTGAAATGAAGGACAAATTCACCCAGCTGGAGGTAAGACAGGTGGAGCTGGAACAGCAGGTGATTACACTTCAGTCAGCACAGACCCAGACAACAGTCCAGCACAACAACACCCCCTTAACCAGACCCGGAGAGCTGGAGGTGGACAGAGACATATCTGCACTCTGGACTGTGGTGAGACAACTTCAACAGGAGAAAGAGCAGAATCAGGAGAAGAACAGAGCATTAGAGGAGAGGATCGGACTGCTGGTGGAGGAGAGGTTGAGGGGGATGGAGGAGAGGGTGAGGGGACGGAGGAGAGGTTGAGGGGACGGAGGAGAGGTTGAGGGGGACGGCGTGTGACAGAGAACAACCCACTAGAGAGGTGGCCACCCCCACAGAGAAGCCAGCAGAACAGCCCACCCCAGCACCTGACAAAAGTTTCGACACCACAGCAGAACAGTCCACACCAGACCCTGACCATAGAGTCGACACCACAGCAGAACAGACAAATGAAGAACCACAAGCCCAGCGGCTCTCGCCCCCTCCGAGCACCCCCTGTCAGCCACCCTGATAGCCCTTCTGACAACCCCCTCACACCCACTGAGGACAAACACAAGACACAGATTGTACTACTTATGGACTCAAATGGGAAATATATAGAAGAAAAAAACTTTTTCCCAAACATAGTGTGTCTAAACTCTGGTGTCCAAACACCCAGCGTGCCCTCGACCTTCTGTCTGAGGACCAACTAGGTTCACCCAGCCACATAATAATACACACAGGCACAAACGACCTGAGAGCACAGCAGGAAAGGGTGGCAACAGCACTGAAGGGAGTGATTGAAAAGGCTTCTTCTACTTTCCCCAACGCACAAGTGGTTATCTCCACCCTGCTACCACGAAAAGACTTCCACCCTGCCACAATACAGCGGGTAAACGCAAGTATTTCCCGTGACTGTGCCTCAAAACCAAATGTTTTCCTGGCCCACCACTCCACCCTGGACTTGAACAGCCTCTATGACCAGGTCCACCTCTACAAGGCAGCAGTGCCCACCTTTGCCAGGACCCTAAAGGACATCGCTCTCAAACGTATCCCCAACACTTCACACAGGAGCAACAGATCAATAGACTCTCCACCCAGACCAGCGAGACACCCTCCCAGACCTGCAGGACCCCCTGGACCTACACATAGAGGACCCACGCCAAGAGGAATTACATCCAGACCACAGTACACCCAGACACATCCACACCCCCACCCCAACCAATCAACACCCCCCACGTCAACCATGCCCACACCCCATTTAGGCCCCCTCAGATCAGACCTATGCCACTCCCTGCCCACCCCATGCACCCCACCCCCGCAAAGAGGGCCTCAACATGGAAGCCACACATACGCCCAGGTAGTGAGCGGGCAAACAGTCCCAACCCCCACTCTCACACTCGCCCAAGCCAATAGCATGTACCAGATGCTCAGCAGGCTCTGCTCACACTTACTGGCCTGAGGCCAAACCACACGACCAACAACATTGGACATTCTATGGAACAAAAAAGCCTTCACTATATCATCCTGGAATATCCAAGGCCTGAGGTCATCTGCCTTTGGCCTAAAGAGCAGAAACCCGGACTTCACCAAAGAAATCGGTAACACAGACATTGTCATCCTGCAAGAAACCTGGTATAGAGGAGACGGACCCACTGGTTGCCCTCTAGGTTACAGAGAGCTGGTAGTCCCATCCACCAAACTACCAGGTGTGAAACAGGGAAGGGACTCAGGGGGTATGCTAATTTGGTATAGAGCAGACCTAACTCACTCCATTAAATTAATCAAAACAGGAACATTCTACATTTGGCTAGAAATTCAAAAGGAAATTATCCTAACAGAGAAAAATGTCCTCCTGTGTGCTACCTATATCCCCCCACTAGAATCCCCATATTTTAATGAAGACAGCTTCTCCATCCTGGAGGGCGAAATCAATAATTTCCAGGCCCAGGGACATGTACTAGTCTGTGGCGACCTAAATGCCAGAACCGGACAAGAACCTGACACCCTCAGCACACAGGGGGACAAACATCTGCCTGGAGGTGACAGCATCCCCTCCCACATATGCCCCCCTAGGCACAACTATGACAACATAACCAACAAAAACGGGTCACAACTCCTGCAGCTCTGTCGCACGCTGGGTATGTACATAGTCAACGGTAGGCTTCGAGGGGACTCCTATGGTAGATACACCTATAGCTCATCTCTTGGCAGTAGTACTGTAGACTACTTTATCACTGACCTCAACCCAGAATCTCTCAGAGCGTTCACAGTCAGTCCACTAACACCCCTATCAGACCACAGCAAAATCACAGTCTACTTAAACAGAGCAATACTCAACCACGAGGCATCAAAGCCAAAGGAACTGAGTAACATTAAGAAATGCTATAGGTGGAAGGAATGCAGTTTGGAAACCTACCAAAAACAATTAGGCAACAACAAATTCAATCCCTTTTAGACAATTTCCTGGGTAAAACGTTCCACTGTAATAGTGAAGGTGTAAACTTGGCAGTAGAAAATCTTAACAGTATATTTGACCTCTCAGCTTCCCTATCAAATCTAAAAATCTCAAATAGAAAACCGAAGAAAATTAACAATAATGACAAATGGTTTGATGAGGAATGCAAAAATCTAAGAAAGAAATTGAGAAACCTGTCCAACCAAAAACATAGAGACCCGGAAAACCTGAGTCTACGCCTTCACTATGGTGAATCACTAAAACAATACAGAAACACACTACGGAAAAAGAAGGAACAGCATGTCAGAAATCAGCTCAATGCAATTGAAGAATCCATAGACTCTAACCACTTCTGGGAAAATTGGAAAACACTAAACAAACAACAACACGAAGAATTATCTATCCAAAATGGAGATGTCTGGGTAAACCACTTCTCCAATCTTTTTGGTTCTATAACAAAGAACAAAGAGCAAAAACATATACATGATCAACTACAGATCTTAGAATCAACTATTAAAGACTACCAGAACCCACTGGATTCTCCAATTACATTGAATGAGTTACAGGACAAAATAAAAACCCTCCAACCCAAAAAGGCCTGTAGTGTCGATGGTATCCTCAATGAAATGATCAAATATACAGACAACAAATTCCAACTGGCTATACTAAAACTCTTTAACATCATACTTAGCTCTGGCATCTTCCCCAATATTTGGAACCAAGGACTGATCACCCCAATCCACAAAAGTGGAGACAAATTTGACCCCAATAACTACCGTGGAATATGTGTCAACAGTAACCTTGGGAAAATCCTCTGCATTATTATTAACAGCAGACTCGTACATTTCCTCAATGAAAACAAGGTACTGAGCAAATGTCAAATTGGCTTTTACCAAATTACCGTACAACAGACCATGTATTCACCCTGCACACTTTAATTGACAACCAAACAAACCAAAACAAAGGCAAAGTCTTCTCATGCTTTGTTGATTTCAAAAAAGCCTTCGACTCAATTTGGCATGAGGGTCTGCTATACAAACTGATGGAAAGTGGTGTTGGGGGTAAAACATATGACATTATAAAATCCATGTACACAAACAACAAGTGTGCGGTTAAAATTGGCAAAAACACACACATTTCTTCACACAGGGTCGTGGGGTTAGACAGGGATGCAGCTTAAGCCCCACCCTCTTCAACATATATATCAACGAACTGGCGCGGGCACTAGAAAAGTCTGCAGCACCCGGCCTCCCCTGCTAGAATCCGAAGTCAAATGTCTGCTGTTTGCTGATGATCTGGTGCTTCTGTCACCAACCAAGGAGGGCCTACAGCAGCACCTAGATCTTATGCACAGATTCTGTCAGACCTGGGCCCTGACAGTAAATCTCAGTAAGACCAAAATAATGGTGTTCCAAAAAGGTCGAGTCACCAGGACCACAAATACAAATTCCATCTCGACACTGTTGCCCTAGAGCACACAAAAACTATACATACCTTGGCCTAAACATCAGCGCCACAGGTAACTTCCACAAAGGTGTGAACGATCTGAGAGACAAGGCAAGAAGGGCATTCTATGCCATCAAAAGAAACATAAATTTCAACATACCAATTAGGATTTGGCTAAAAATACTTGAATCAGTCATAGAGCCCATTGCCCTTTATGGTTGTGAGGTCTGGGGTCCGCTCACCAACCAAGACTTCACAAAATGGGACAAACACCAAATTGAGACTCTGCACGCAGAATTCTGCAAAAATATCCTCCGTGTACAACGTAAAACACCAAATAATGCATGCAGAGCAGAATTAGGCCGATACCCACTAATTATCAAAATCCAGAAAAGAGCCATTAAATTCTACAACCACCTAAAAGGAAGCGATTCACAAACCTTCCATAACAAAGCCATCACAAACAGAGAGATGAACCTGGAGAAGAGTCCCCTAAGCAAACTGGTCCTGGGGCTCTGTTCACAAACACAAACACACCCTACAGAGCCCCAGGACAACAGCACAATTAGACCCAACCAAATCATGAGAAAACAAAAAGATAATTACTTAACACATTGGAAAGAATTAACAAAAAAACAGAGCAAACTAGAATGCTATTTGGCCCTACACAGAGAGTACACAGCGGCAGAATACCTGACCACTGTGACTGACCCAAAATTAAGGAAAGCTTTGACTATGTACAGACTCAGTGAGCATAGCCTTGCTATTGAGAAAGGCCGCCGTAGGCAGACATGGCTCTCAAGAGAAGACAGGCTATGTGCTCACTGCCCACAAAATGAGGTGGAAACTGAGCTGCACTTCCTAACCTCCTGCCCAATGTATGACCATATTAGAGAGACATATTTCCCCCAGATCACACAGATCCACAAAGAATTCGAAAACATATCCAATTTTGAAAAACTCCCATACCTACTGGGTGAAATTCCACAGTGTGCCATCACAGCAGCAAGATTTGTGACCTGTTGCCACGAGAAAAGGGCAACCAGTGAAGAACAAACACCATTGTAAATACAACCCATATTTATGCTTATTTATTTTATCTTGTGTCCTTTAATTATTTGTACATTGTGTGTATATATATATATATATATATATATATATATATATATATATATATATATATATATATAAATATATATATATATATATATATATATATATAATATGACATTTGTAATGTCTTTACTGTTTTGAAACTGTTGTATGTGTAATGTTTACTGTTAATTTTTGTTGTTTTTCACTTTATATATTCACTTTGTATGTTGTCTACCTCACTTGCTTTGGCAATGTTAACACATGTTTCCCATGCCAATAAAGCCCTTGAATTGAATTGAATTGAATTGAATTGAGACACAGAGAGAGAGAGAGAGAGAGAGAGAGAGAGAGAGAGAGACTGCGTCTGGCTGTGTCCCTTACTTTTAGATTTAAGCCCATTGGGAAATCCATCCTCCCATCTGAGAAATCCCTTTGGTGAGATTTGATGCTGTAAAATAGAGCCTGCAGTTATTGCATTGCACTATTCCTGTCCTCATGCGCATTTGACTCCATAGTTTAGTTTACTCTAGTAGTCTCCACTTTTTTCTCTTTTTCTTAATGGAGATCTATCAGCATTATATTATACTTTGGGTGACTTTAGATTAGCTGAGTTTGCATAATTGGACACCAGGAGGGCCTTTGGGCATGTCTATAGTCTATTGTGGCTTCCTGTCCTTGTCCTTATAAGGTGTATCCACATAAGCCACACAACAAGTGAAGTGTACCCTCCCTGACGCATGGTCGTTTGAACTATATTGTACCGGCCCTTTTCAAAAGTGTGTCATTTTATCCCCACACGCAACCCCTTTAAGACAAAAAACCAAGGGGTTGCTATGATACACCTCATCTGAACAGCCCATAAATCGCATCCAATAATGAGCCTGTTGCCGTGGGAAATATCTCGAGTTGATAGATGGCTCTCATTAATGTGAGGTGCTGCTGATTCTGGGAAATGGCCTTTCATTCTTTTCCCATGTTGTTTAATCTGCAGAAGCAAGAGCCATTTGCCACCACGTCCCTTGGTAATAGTAACCAAATTGATATTTGAAGAGAGAGAGAGAGAGAGAGAGAGAGAGAGAGAGAGAGAGAGAGAGAGAGAGAGAGAGAGAGAGAGAGAGAGAGAGAGAGAGAGAGAGAGAGAGAGAGAGAGAGAGAGAGAGAGAGAGAGAGAGAGAGAGAGAGAGAGAGAGAGAGAGAGCAACACCCCATGAGGGAGAGGCACGCTACTTTACCTTCCCTTTATTGGAAACGGTGAACATAACGTGATTTAATTCACTGACTCAGATGACTCTGGGGAGCAGAGTTGGAGGTCTGGGAGCGGACTGTCATTTCCCCAGAAGTTTGTGTAGCACCACGTTTCCATTTAGGACAAGCATAAGAGACAGACAGACAGACGGCTCTACAGCTCTGCTACTGTGGGACTGGGAACGAACCCCAGGTTGGGGACATGTTCTATTAACATACTGATACAGCCTTCAGTTACGAGACTAGACTGTGTACTACAGTGTTGTATTGGGATGAGAGATTGACTGCGTGGAGACTACTAGGCTGTAGTCGTGTAGTACAGTGATGTACTGTAGTCAATGAAAGCGTGTGAGACAGCAAGCCAAGACACTCCTTCCCTGTGCCCTTCCTCCTTCGTGTCACTGAGCTCAGTGTGGAGATACTTGAGAGGAGAGCGGAAAATGATGGTAGAGAGTGTGTGTTTGTGTGTGTTCACTCTTTTGTGTGTGTGCGTGAGTACCTGTGATCGAGAGTGTACACGTGTGTACCTCTGTGTGTGACCCATATAACAAGAGCGATAATCACCAAGCCGAAACAAGCCCAAGTAATTGGGGTCAAGTGCTGGAAACACTATCGAAGCACCGTGTTGGAGGAGGACCAGTATCTCTACCTACCAAGGACACACACATACACACACACACACACACAGCACGCTTAACTACTATACAACGTTGCGATGCGTTTTTCAACCAGCACATAACACTGCTAACTGTGATATGTCGATACTCCTCCTCCCGGTGAACGCCCGTGTCGATCAAATGTTCTCTGTCTCCTTCACAGAGAAATCCAATTATAGTGTTTCACTCGAGCACACACCTTCTAGTAATAGCAGTGGATAAACAATGTGCTTTTTAAAATAAGTGCTATCTGAGACTTGCACGCACGCACGCAAACACACTCACTCACACACACACACATACACACACACACACACACACACTCTCTCTCTCTCTCTCAAAGCATTAACCTTTTCCCAAATACCATCTGGGAGACGACGTTGGTTAAGTCTTATTTAATAGATTTTTAATTCTAGTTTGTCTTTTAAATCCTCCCAGTGAGAAGCACAATGACTAGATGATTGGCTGTCCACCAGCTATACAAGTGGAAGTTTTCTCACATAAAAAATGCATCAACCGTATGAAAAATGGATCATGTATTATAATACAGGGGGTTTGTGTTTTGTTGTCCTTAGATTAGTTACCATTTAAGCAGTTGATATCATTTTTTTCTTTTGGCTTGTACTGAAGTATAGCCACCATTTTATACCAGATGTTTTGTTAGTTAGTTACGATCAGGTTATAAGGTTACGATCAGGTTATATCCCATAGGTTACGATCAGGTTATATCCCATAATATATAGAGCTACAATATGTTATACAGATAAAAATACAGCGAGGACTGTGAAGAGTCACACACACAGGTACAAACACACATAACATACACACTATACACACGCGTACATCTGGATTGTGTATTGTAGTAGAGTAGTGGCCGGAGGGCACACACTTAATGTATTGTGAAATCTGTGGGAAAATGTATTTTAATGGTTTGAAAATGTTATTATAATCAATATTACTGCCCAGGAAGAGTAGCTGCTACCTTGGTAGGAACTAATGGGGATCCCTAATAAATACAAATTAAGACATTTGTAGTGGGCTGTGAGTGGTGTATAATAATTAACCTAATGTTGTTGTGATACAAGTAGTCTTGCATTTTTGTATCATATGTCTCATTATGGACAGTGTAACCAGGGTGTAGCCAGAGTGTAACCAGAGTGTAACCAGAGTGTAGCCAGAGTGTAACCAGAGTGTAACCAGGGTGTAGCCAGAGTGTAACCAGAGTGTAACCAGAGTGTAGCCAGAGTGTAACCAGAGTGTAACCAGAGTGTAACCAGAGTGTAGCCAGAGTGTAGCCAGAGTGTAGCCAGAGTGTAACCAGGGTGTAACCAGAGTGTAGCCAGAGTGTAACCAGGGTGTAACCAGAGTGTAGCCAGAGTGTAACCAGGGTGTAACCAGAGTGTAGCCAGAGTGTAGCCAGAGTGTAACCAGAGTGTAACCAGAGTGTAACCAGAGTGTAGCCAGAGTGTAACCAGGGTGTAACCAGAGTGTAACCAGAGTGTAACCAGGGTGTAACCAGAGTGTAGCCAGAGTGTAACCAGAGTGTAGCCAGAGTGTAACCAGAGTGTAGCCAGAGTGTAGCCAGAGTGTAACCAGAGTGTAGCCAGAGTGTAGCCAGGGTGTAACCAGAGTGTAACCAGAGTGTAACCAGGGTGTAACCAGAGTGTAGCCAGGGTGTAGCCAGGGTGTAACCAGAGTGTAGCCAGAGTGTAACCAGAGTGTAACCAGAGTGTAACCAGAGTGTAACCAGAGTGTAGCCAGGGTGTAGCCAGGGTGTAACCAGAGTGTAACCAGAGTGTAACCAGTGTAACCAGGGTGTAACCAGAGTGTAGCCAGGTGTAACCAGAGTGTAGCCAGAGTGTAGCCAGAGTGTAGCCAGAGTGTAACCAGAGTGTAGCCAGAGTGTAGCCAGGGTGTAACCAGAGTGTAGCCAGGGTGTAGCCAGAGTGTAGCCAGAGTGTAGCCAGAGTGTAGCCAGGGTGTAGCCAGAGTGTAGCCAGAGTGTAGCCAGAGTGTAGCCAGAGTGTAACCAGAGTGTAGCCAGAGTGTAGCCAGAGTGTAACCAGAGTGTAGCCAGGGTGTAACCAGAGTGTAGCCAGAGTGTAGCCAGAGTGTAACCAGAGTGTAGCCAGAGTGTAAACCAGGTGTAGCCAGAGTGTAACCAGAGTGTAACCAGAGTGTAACCAGGGTGTAACCAGAGTGTAACCAGAGTGTAACCAGGGTGTAACCAGAGTGTAGCCAGGGTGTAGCCAGGGTGTAACCAGAGTGTAGCCAGAGTGTAACCAGAGTGTAACCAGAGTGTAGCCAGGGTGTAACCAGGGTGTAACCAGAGTGTAACCAGAGTGTTTTATTTTATTCTCTCAGGCCTTGTCTTAAGGCAAGACATGATGCTGTCCAGTGATTCACTAACTCATTGTCAGGCCCAGGTACTACTCCCTGTCTGCTCCCTGCTATATCCAATTCAATCTATCTGCTCCACCAACGTCTTAATAGGCTAGAGCCCTCCTGGGGACATCTGGAGTGGAATACAGACACACCTTAATAGGCTATATACCTCATGGGGATATAAATCAAAATCAAATAAAATATATTTGTCACATACACATGGTTAGCAGATGTTAATGCAAGTGTAGCGAAATGCTTGTGCTTCTAGTTCCGACAATGCAGTAATAACCAACGAGTAATCTAACCTAACAATTCCAAAACTACTACCTTACAAGTGTAATGGGATATAGAATATGTACATAAATATATATGAATGAGTGATGGTACAGAACGGCATAGGCAAGATGCAGTAGATGGTATCGAGTACAGTATATACATATGAGATGAGTAATGTAGGGTATGTAAACAAAGTGGCATAGTTTAAAGTGGCTAGTGATACATGTATTACATAAAGATGCAGTAGATGATATAGAGTACAGTATATACATATACATATGAGATGAATAATGTAGGGTATGTAAACATTATATTAAGTAGCATTGTTTAAAGTGGCTAGTGATATATTTTACATCAATTTCCATTTATTCACATTATTAAAGTGGCTGGAGTTGAGTCAGTGTGTTGGCAGCAGCCACTCAATGTTAGTGGTGGCTGTTTAACAGTCTGATGGCCTTGAGATAGAAGCTGTTTTTCAGTCTCTCGGTCCCAGCTTTGATGCACCTGTACTGACCTCGCCTTCTGGATGATAGCGGGGTGAACAGGCAGTGGCTCGGGGGGTTGTTGTCCTTGATGATCTTTATGGCCTTCCTGTGACATCCGGTGGTGTAGGTGTCCTGGAGGGCAGGTAGTTTTCCCCCGGTGATGCGTTGTGCAGACCTCACTACCCTCTGGAGAGCCTTACGGTGGTGGGCGGAGCAGTTGCCGCACCAGGCGGTGATACAGCCCGACAGGATGCTCTCGATTGTGCATCTGTAGAAGTTTGTGAGTGGTTTTGGTGACAAGCCGAATTTCTTCAGCCTCCTGAGTTTGAAGAGGCGCTGCTGCGCCTTCTTCACGATGCTGTCTGTGTGGGTGCACCAATTCAGTTTGTCTGTGATGTGTACGCCGAGGAACTTAAAACTTACTACCATCTCGCCTACTGTCCCATCGATGTGGATAGGGGGGTGCTCCCTCTGCTGTTTCCTGAAGTCCACAATCATCTCCTTAGTTTTGTTGACGTTGAGTGTGAGGTTATTTTCCTGACACCACACTCCGAGGGCCCTCACCTCCTCCCTTTAGGCCGTCTCGTCGTTGTTGGTAATCAAGCCTACCACTGTAGTGTTGTCCGCAATCTTGATGATTGAGTTGGAGGCGTGCGTGGCCACGCAGTCGTAGGTGAACAGGGAGTACAAGAGAGGACTCAGAACGCACCCTTGTGGGGCCCCAGTGTTGAGGATCAGCGGGGTGGAGATGTTGTTACCTACCCTCACCACCTGGGGGCGGCCCGTCGGGAAGTCCAGTGCCCAGTTGCACAGGGCGGGGTCGAGACCCAGGGTCTCGAGCTTGATAACGAGTTTGGAGGGTACTATGGTGTTAAATGCTGAGCTGTGGTCGATGAACAGCATTCTCACATAGGTATTCCTCTTGTCCAGATGGGTTAGGGTATTGTGCAGTGTGGTTGAGATTGCATCGTCTGTGGACCTATTTGGGCGGTAAGCAAATTGGAGTGGGTCTAGGGTGTCAGGTAGGGTGGAGGTGATATGGTCCTTGACTAGTCTCTCAAAGCACTTCATGATGACGGAAGTGAGTGCTACAGGCCGGTTGTCGTTTAGCTCAGTTACCTTAGCTTTCTTGGGAACAGGATCAATGGTGGCCCTCTTGAAGCATGTGGGAACAGCAGACGGGGATAAGGATTGATTGAATATGTCAGTAAACACAGCAGCCAGCTGGTCTGCGCATGCTCTGAGGGCGCGGCTGGGGATGCCGTCTGGGCCTGCAGCCTTGCGAGGGTTACACGTTTAAATGTTTTACTCACGTCGACTGCAGAGAAGGAGAGTCCGCATGTTTTGGTTGCGGGCCGTGTCAGTGGCACTGTATTGTCTTCAAAGCGAGCAAAAAAGTTATTTAGTCTGCATGGGAGCAAGACATCCTGGTCCGTGACGGGGCTGGTTTTCTTTTTGTAATCCGTGATTGACTGTAGACTCTGCCACATACCTCTTGTGTGAATGCTTCCATCAATCCACGGTTTCTGGTTTGGGAATGTTTTAATCGTTGCTATGGGAACGACATCTTCAATGCACGTTCTAATGAACTCGCACACCGAATCAGCGTATTCGTCAATGTTGTTGTTTGCAGCAATGCGGAACATATCCCAGTCCACGTGATGGAAGCAGTCTTGGAGCGCGGAATCAGATTGGTCAGACCAGCGTTGAACAGACCTCAGACCTCAGAACTTCTTGTTTTAGCTTCTGTCTGTTTGCAGTGAGCAACAAAATGGAGTCGTGGTCAGCTTTTCCAAAAGAAGGGTGGGGGAGGGCCTTATATGCGTCACGGAAGTTAGAATAGCAATGATTAAGGTTTTACCAGCCCTGGTTGCGCAATCGATATGCTGATACAATTTAGGGAGTCTTGTTTTCAGATTAGCCTTGTTAAAATCCCCAGCTACAATGAATGCAGCCTCAGGATATGTGGTTTCCAGTTTGCAAAGAGTCAAATAAAGTTTGTTCAGAGCCATCGATGTGTCTGCTTGGGGGGAATATATACGGCTGTGATTATAATCGAAGAGAATTCCCTTGGTAGATAATGCGGTCGACATTTGATTGTGAGGAATTCGAAATCAGGTGAACAGAAGGACTTGAGTTCCTGTATGTTGTTGTGACCACACCACGTCTCGTTAACCATAAGGCATACGCCCCCGCCCCTCTTCTTACCAGAAAGATGTTTGTTTCTGTCGGCGCGATGCGTGGAGAAACCAGCTGGCTGCACCGATTCCGTTAGCGTCTCTCGAGTGAGCCATGTTTCCGTGAAGCAAAGAACGTTACAGTCTCTGATGTCCCTTTGGAATTCTACCCTTGCTCGGATTTCATCAACCTTGTTGTCAAGAGACTGGACATTGGCGAGAAGTATGCTAGGGAGTGGAGCTCGATGTGCCCGTCTCCGGACCCTGACCAGAAGACCGCTTCGTTTCCCTCTTTTACGAGGTCTTTGTTTTGGGTCGCAGGCTGGGATCCATTCCGTTGTCCTGGGTGAAAGGCAGAACACAGGATCTGCTTCGGGAAAGTCATATTCCTGGTCGTACTGATGGTGAGTTGACGTTGCTCTTATATTCAGTAGTTCTTCCCGACTGTATGTAATGAAACCTAAGATGACCTGGGGTACGAATGTAAGAAAGAACACGTAAAAAAACAAAAAAATGAATAGTTTCCTAGGAACGTGAAGCGAGGCGGCCATCTCTGTCGGCGCCGGAAGTAGAGGCCTTGATATACAGTATGTAGTGGAATGCTCTCGTCTACTGGACCATAGGCTATGAAATAAGCAACAGCAATCATGGTGTTACATGTCCACGTCAGACCTCATGTAAAACCTCAAATAAGTTAAATGCCATATCTTATGTGATAATATAAAAGACTCCAATCCCCATGGCCAAATCCCGAAGGAAAATATATGGTTGGAACATAATATATCTGTAACGGTCATCGTTGCATGAAGAAGTGGACCAATGGTGGTACGTGTTCATGATTTTTAATAAAACTCAACACCACAACAACAAAAAATAACAAAGCGACACAAACGAGACACAAACAGAAAACTACCCACAAAACACAAGTGGGAAAAGGCTACCTAAGTATGGTTCTCAATCAGAGACAACAATAGACAGCTGTCTCTGATTGAGAACCACACCCGGCCAAACACACAGAAATAGAAAACATAGGACACAAAACATAGAATGCCCACCCCAACTCACGCCCTGACCAAACCAAAATGGAGACATAAAAAGGATCTCTAAGGTCAGGGTGTGACAATATCAAAATGTCTAAGCTGCAATTGTTTTGGTATCCATCCCCCTGCAAACAGTAGGTGTCACTCAGTCAACACATGTGTTGGAGGCTACTCCTTTATCTTATAATCACAGTTCATTCCTCTAAAGGTCAACTGTAAGGGGGTTATCTATGGACAACTAATATACAGTGCCTTGCGAAAGTATTCGGCCCCCTTGAACTTTGCGACTTTTTGCCACATTTCAGGCTTCAAACATAACACTTCATGATTGTGTCCCACTTGTTGTTGATTCTTCACAAAAAAATACAGTTTTATATCTTTATGTTTGAAGCCTGAAATGTGGCAAAAGGTCGCAAAGTTCAAGGGGGCCGAATACTTTCGCAAGGCACTGTAATATAATATAATAATATAATATACAGAATAATATACAGTACCAGTCCTGCCAATAACCAGGATCTGAAGACTTGTCTTCTGCCACCAGAATGATTCTCTGGACAGAATTGGGTCATTTTTTGATGAATATGAGTTGTGTATCGTGTGTGTGTTGCTTGGTAATGGAGTTGTTGGGCTGTTGGCCCATCTGGCACCTGTGTCTAATTCATGTCCAGGCAGGCAGTCTCTTTCGATTTGGGTCTTCCGCTTATTTTTCAATGATATGTGGCATCCTTCAAACCCCCCCCCCCCCAAAGAATATAAAAAATTACAGCCTTCCTTTTTGCAATGCCACTAGTCAACTAGGCCCAGTTAAACCTGGTTCTATCTCCACAGAACCAGATGGTCTCTCCCCAGTTAACCCTGGTTCTATCTCCACAGAACCAGATGGTCTCTTCCCAGTTAACCCTGGTTCTATCTCCACAGAACCAGATGGTCTCTCCCCAGTTAACCCTGGTTCTATCTCCCCAGAACCAGATGGTCTGGGACGTCACACCTACACCTGGGTTCAGGTACTATTTGGACAATTTAACAGAATGGGTATAGTTTAATCTTTGTTTGTCAATGGTGGGTGTGCTCAGTGCTCAGTGCCCAGACTGTTCAAGTATGTCAGTGTTTTTTAGGAATCAATAGCCGTACGTATGCCATCTCTATGAGTCACGTCACTGCATGTTTATGCCATTGATAGTTTATCTCTTCAATCTGGCAGAGGACATTTACACAGGCAGCCGTTTGTGAGCTGCATTTTCCCTCACTCTTTTTAAAAAGACATTTAGGATAATATGAATGATCCACCATTCTCAACATAGCCCTATAACCCAATGTTGTTTTCTTCTTTGTGGCTTATGAAATGCAGCATGGCAAATGAACCCAGTTCGCAGTACTGAGACATCATCATATCGCTGCCTATTGATTCCATGAGCATTATAAAGGAGCCAGAACCAGAAAGAAAAGAGGGAAGAGCTGAGAGAAAGAGAAGATGTATCTAGTCTATTGACTGGTGAAAAGAAAGATCTGGGAGGCAGACTCAGGGGGGGATTAGAACATATGAACATTTCTACTCTTAGTTCAGTTCTCACAATGCTGCTGAATGTGGAAACACGTTATTACCAGAGTGGAGTGTCAGGTGGCGTTATAATTAAATACAGAACAACAAGAACAAAACAGAGCAGCTGCATCAAAGACCAGAGCTTCTCCTTTCACACAGTCTATACCCAGATGGAAGAAAACACACACAGTCTATACCCAGATGGAAGTACACACACACACACACACACACACACACACACACACACACACACACACACACACACACACACACACACACACACACACACACACACACACACACACACACACACACACACACACACACACAGTCTATACCCAGATTGAAGTAAACACACACACACACACACAGTCTATACCCAGATTGAAGTAAACACACACACACACACACACAGTCTATACCCAGATGGAAGTACAACACACACACACACACACACACACACACACACACACACACACACACACACACACACACACACACTCACACACACACACACACACACAGTCTATACCCAGATTGAAGTAAACACACACACACAGTCTATACCCAGATGGAAATAAACATGAAAAATATCTGAAATGTATTCTGAGGTAATTAGAATGGCGCATGTTAATAGTGGCAAAGAAATACTGTTTATTCGGTGCCACACACAAGGTAATACTGATACTCTGTTAGGTTGTTATATTGTTGTTATATTTACGGTTTAATCTACTTGCCAATCAGATTTATTGGGATTATAAAAAGAATGACTTTACGTTGAAACATACTGTAAATTGTTTCATTGTACCACTGCCTTGTGGTGGCAGCAGCAGCAACAGGAATGTAGAAATCATTGGGGTAACAATGTGTATTAAATTGAACCACCAGTTGTTGGCAACAGGCAGTCATTTATTCTCCATTACGAGGATGTCAAACGATGAACAACCTGAGATTTAAAAATGACAGTCTGACAGCTCAGAGCTCGTCGCGATTCATCACTTGATCTGAAAGCACATATGACATTTGAAGCGAGAGATAGAGACAGAGAATAGAAAGATAAAGAGCTGGAAAGAGCCAGAGAGAGAGAGAGAGACAAAAGGAAGAAGCATTGATCACAGAGAAACATGGAGTAAATGGATGATCTATTGAACCAAACCCTGGCAGGAGGAAGGATGCCATGCTTTTCATCTTGGTTCTGCTACTGTCTGAGATTCCCTTACAGCCAATGGAAACCCTTGATCCGGGTTCTAAAAACACTGCTTGGATCGTCCCTTTAATGACATGTGTTTATGCACCATCACCAGGCTTACAGTATACTGCTGTTGACTTCTATGAGACAGACGTGAGGACCAAAAGCCTTGATCCAACCAACTGAAAGACAGCTATGGTGAGCCTATAATGACTTGTGCTTGTGTGTTATCAGTGCATACAGTGCACTGCTGTAGTGTTGACTTTTACAGTATATTGTAGGGCCTATTGCTGACTCCATAACCCTCAGAGCAACAAGGGCACACACTAATAGTTCCTACAGGGAGACGAGCAGTAGAATAACTCACCATCCATCCAGAATACATGAATGTTCATTCTGCCCCTCAGACGATTATATCCTGGCCTTTATCGTTTCCATAGCGATATTAATAATTGATAGGCCCTCCCCTGCTGACCTGCAGTTCTTCTCCGGGTGACGTCAGCCCGGTTAAAATATCCTTCCACCCTGTGATGAGGTTCATCGTTAGAGCTACATTACATTCTGTCGATGTGTGTAGTGGTTTGATTGGAATCTTTTGGTGTGAATGTTTCCTTCCCTGAGCTCTTTGGTGTGAATTACTTTAATTTTTTGAGCTCTTTTGGTGTGAATGATTTGAATGAGAACAGGCGGGTGGGGCTTGTTTCAGTTAAAATAAGTCTGGTAGCCTACTGTATAAATGCATTCACATTATAAATGATTCATACATAACACGTCCTTGGGCTAGTGCACTGAAGTTACTCTGCGCTGGGTGTAATGGTGTGTGTGTACAGTATTCAGACATGCTCCTGGCTGTGTGTTGAGGTTGTCGTTGTAAATCAATGTGTTCTGGAGTTGTTCTACTCCTGACTAGAGGCTGTAGGCTGTTTAGACTCCTAGCAGGTAAAACTCTTCTCTGTGGACCGAGAGACAGACAGACAGACAGACCTCTTAGTGAACACATACACACAGTGACATTTACAGAGATGGAGAGTAGCTTAGACATGCTTAAATACCTCCTCCGCGTGAAGGTTAATTATGTCCAGCTAAAGCCCATTATTCCCATTCCTCTTGTTATGGAATCCCATGTTGCATCCCGAATGGTACCATATTCCCTATATAGTGCACTACTTTTGACCAGGACCCGTAGGGCTCTGGTCAAAAGTAGTGCACTTTATCGTGGAAAAGGGTGCCATTTGGGACGTATCCCCAATGTGGCGGAGTAATAATGAGGTTTGAATCCCCTGGCAGAGCAGAGCGGCTGGTGGTGAAATCCTCTGGGGCTGAACCCTCATCAGAGCCTGGTGCTGCTGCACCTGCTGAGGACACATCCACTCCCACAGAGCCCCAGGCTCACATCCAGCTGTACAGATAATCAATGATATCACACATGGGTGGTTAGGGTGGGGGTGTGGGTGCGTGCGTGCGTGCCTGAGTTACATGTTGCCTTGTTGTACAAATACAATTTTTCTTTGACCTTGTGATCTTACTTCACTGTCATATATAGAGAATCCGTCCTATGAGCCCTCCTTCCTTTTCCTGGAAGGAAAGGTCTGAGCCCTCCTTCCTTTTCCTGGAAGGAAAGGTCTGAGCCCTCCTTCCTTTTCCTGGAAGGAAAGGTCTGAGCCCTCCTTCCTTTTCCTGGAAGGAAAGGTCTGAGCCCTCCTTCCTTTTCCTGGAAGGAAAGGTCTGAGCCCTCCTTCCTTTTCCTGGAAGGAATCACCTGCACTCACCACCCTCATAATATCACTCACCATCCTCCTAATATCACTCACCACCCTCCTAATATCACTCACCATCCTCCTAATATCACTCACCATCCTCATAATATCACTCACCATCCTCCTAATATCACTCACCATCCTCATAATATCACTCACCATCCTCATAATATCACTCACCGTCCTCCTAATACCAGGCACCACCCTCATAATATCACTCACCACCCTCATAATATCACTCACCATCCTCCTAATACCACTCACCACCGTCATAATATCACTCACCACCCTCATAATATCACTCACCACCCTCCTAATACCATTCACCATCCTCCTAATATCACTCACCACCCTCATATCACTCACCACCCTCCTAATATCGCTCACCATCCTCCTAATATCACTCACCACCTTCCTAATATCACCTACCATCCTTCTAATATCACTCACCACACCACCCTCATAATATCACTCACCATCCTCCTAATATCACTCACCATCCTCCTAATATCACTCACCATCCTCCTAATATCACTCACCGTCCTCCTAATACCAGGCACCACCCTCATAATATCACTCACCACCCTCATAATATCACTCACCATCCTCCTAATACCACTCACCACCCTCATAATATCACTCACCACCCTCATAATATCACTCACCACCCTCATAATACCATTCACCATCCTCCTAATATCACTCACCACCCTCCTAATATCGCTCACCATCCTCCTAATATCACTCACCACCTTCCTAATATCACCTACCATCCTTCTAATATCACTCACCACCCTCATAATATCACTCACCATCCTCCTAATACCACTCACCACCCTCATAATATCACTCACCACCCTCATAATATCACTCACCACCCTCCTAATACCATTCACCATCCTCCTAATATCACTCACCACCCTCCTAATATCACTCACCATCCTCCTAATATCACTCACCACCTTCCTAATATCACCTACCATCCTTCTAATATCACTCACCACCCTCATAATATCACTCACCATCCTCATCACTCACCACCTTCCTAATATCACCTACCATCCTCCTAGTATCACTCACCATCCTCCTAATATCACTCACCACCCTCCTAATACCATTCACCATCCTCCTAATATCACTCACCACCCTCATATCACTCACCACCCTCCTAATATCGCTCACCATCCTCCTAATATCACTCACCACCTTCCTAATATCACCTACCATCCTTCTAATATCACTCACCACCCTCATAATACCACTCACCATCCTCCTAATATCACTCACCACCCTCCTAATATCTCTCACCAGCCTCATAATTGTACACCTTTCGAATTGTATGTACAGTTATCAGTGTATGTTTTATGCTTACTGTATTGAATGACTTTCAGTGCAATGGACCATTATGAATGAAGAATGTTTGCATCTGTAATGATCATGACCATTGTTGTAAAGCACTGTACATTTAGAAATATACTGAAAAATATAGAAACGCGACATGTAAAGTGTTGGTCCCATGCTTCATGAGTTGAAATAAAAGATCCCAGAAATGTCTCTAAAATGTTGTGCACAAATTTGTTAACATCCTTGTTAGCGAGCGTTTCTCCTTTGCCAAGATAATCCATCCACCTGACAGGTGTGGCATATCAAGAAGCTGATTAAACAGCAGGATCATTGGGGCGGCAGGTAGCCTAGTGGTTAGAGCGTTGGGCCAGTAAACGAAAGGTTGCTGGATCGAGTCCCTGAGCTGACAAGGTAAAAATCGTTCTACTCCTGATCAAGACATTTAACCCACTGTTCCCCGGTAGGCTGTCATTGTAAATAAGAATTTGTTCTTAAACTGACTTGCCTAGTTTAATAAAATAATACAAATAATAATAATTACACAGATGCACCTTGTGCTGGGGACTCAAATGTAAAATCCAACACAATGCCACAGATGTTTTGAGGGAGCATGCAATTGCCATTCTGACAACAGGAATTTCCACCAGAGCTGTTGCCAGAGAATTGAATGTTCATTTCCCTACCATAAGCTGCGTCTGATGTCGTTTTAGAGAATTTGTCAGTATGTCCAACCGACCTCACAACTGCAGCCCACGTGTGACCACACCAGCCCAGGACCTCCACATCCGGCTTCTTCACCTTTGGGATCGTCTGAGACCAGCCACCCGGACAACTGATGAAACTGTCGGTTTGCACAACCAAATCATTTCTGCACAAGTTGTCAGAAACCGTATCAGGGAAGCTCATCTGCTACCTCACTAGGATCTTGACCTGACTGCAGTTTGGGCTCATAACCAACTTCAGTGGGAAAATGCCAAACTTCGATGGCCACTGGCACACTGGAGAAGTGTGCTCTTCACGGATGAATCCCGGTTTCAACTGTACCAGGCAGATGGAGGACAGCGTGTATGGCGATGTGTGTGTGAGCGGTTTGCTGACGTCTACATTGTGAACAGAAAGCTGAAAATGTCTGTTCTTCCTTGGCCTGCATACTCACCAGACATGTCACCCATTGAGCATGTTTTGGATGCTCTGGATCGACGTGTACAACAGCATGTTCGTTCCCTCCAAAATCCAGCAACTTCGCACAGCCATTGAAGAGGAGTGGTACAACAATCCACAGCCTGATCAATTCTATGCAAAGGAGATGGTGCATGAGGCAAATGGTGGCCACACCAGATTCTGAATGGTTTTCTGATACACAGGCCTACCTTTTTTTAAGGTATCTGTGACCAACAGATGCATATCTGTATTCCCAGCAGTGGCGATTTTATCATGTAAATCTTGGCGGGGCAAACAAACAAAAAAAGTGGGATACATGCCAGCAAAGCCACTACACATAAAAAACATAGATAATATGGAAAACTTGCTTAAACTAATGTGGTTCCTCCTGATAATTGAGATGTACAAGCTATGGCGTAAGGGGACGACAAGCTGATAAGAGGCGATCCGTAATTTCGATTGAGATATTAATGAGAAAGCGACAATGGACGTAGTCAATATAACTCTTTTTTTAAGCACTTTTGAAATGTGCAGCGACAGAATTCAGAACATTGGCCGTTCTTACAGTGTACTCCCTGTACACCAAGTCAGAACCGTAGGATAAATCAATGGGGCATATAAACAGACAACGAAAGCTCTTAAAATATTTGATGATTACATTTCTCTAAAACAGGTTATAGGCTATTTGTGCACCACCAAGAACAGTAGGCAAAATTAAGAGGTGAAAATAGATCAAATGATTAGGGTGAGGCACATTGATCGCCGTTTGGTGTCAAAAAATATACACATCATATAACACTATTTGACTCGCAGAAGAGATACACATCATATAACACTAAATAACAAGCAGAACATGCAAACCCGACCCCAAAAAACTAAAAGTGTGGCTCTGCCCCATCTGCCCTGAATGACGGGTCACCACTGATTCCCAGTCATGTGAAATCCATAGATTAGGGCCTAATGAATTTATTTCAATTGAGTGATTTTGTTATATGAACTGTAATTGAGTAAAACCTTTGAAATTGCTGCATGTTGCGTGGATGTGTTTGCTCAGTGTATATTTCCATCTCTCATTCCTGAAGCATCGAACTGTGTAGCCTCTACTTCACTCACACAGTCATGCTGGCAGGTACGGTAGCCTTGGAACAGCACAGAGACTGAATGCATGATCCAGGAATCATATGAATCATTAAATGATTTCTCGCTTTCTGAAAAATGTGTGTTATTTTATGTGTAAAGGTTGCACCACTTACAGCAGCAGCCAGAGAGCGTCTGGGGTAGCAGGTATGAAATAGAAAAAAGAGGAACATGCTGAGCTTTTGTCGTAGAGCCAGCAGTAAACAGACCAAAATACTCCCCACACCACGGATACAATAGCAGATCTATTCCTCCACCATGCAGGTCACAGGATAAAGAGTACAGCAGGTCTGGAGGTCAACAGGTCTTTCCATCCGTTATGGACTGTGATTCAGTGAAATCACCAGGAGAAATTGGGGTGGTTATCCACTCAGCTGCCATGAATGCATCATTCTTCAAAGCCTCTTTCAGGAACACTTTTGATTTGAAAACCAGGTATTTTCCATTTGATCGTTCCTGCCAACCAAAAAACACAAATCCCCAATCACTCACTCAGAGATGCCAAAAGGAAAGCTAGACTGAAATTAAATCAAATTGAACTGAAATGAAAAACAATTGAATCATAATTTACGTGGGGCACTGGAGCAACAAAAGTCACTTGAGGAGCCCACTTTGCCCAAGTTATTGTGTGAGACATATTGGATGCCTTTTGGTAAGGATATCCAAAGTGGCATCAGACACACTGACTCAGACAAGACACATTTGGCATCATCTTCAGGTGCTCCCCAGCTCTTTTCAAGCCAATTCATAACTTCTCTTCTTGAGAGTCGTGGCTGCTTCGTTATCAGAGCACTGAACTATATTTTGCAAGTTGGGAAATTCATTTGACATACCTTTACTAGTGACATTAGTTGTTTTTAGCTCGGGCTGTGAGTCAGAACCTTAGGAAGTGTTGCTCTGCTCTGCTCTCCTTGTGGCTCTGACTGCTTACTGTTTTACAGAGCGGCTCCTCCGTACTCACGAAGGTCAAGCAAGGCCGTCGTCCTATCTCTGCTCTGATGGGCTATTGATTTAGCTGCTCTCTAAGTCAGGGAAGGGATTTCTCATTGAGATAATACTGTAGCAATTCTATCTGAAATCTTCATTGAGTGCCAAGGGGCTCCTGAGTTCTTATCTCGCCCGCCTGTGGATTGAGATTGACTTTGCCAACAATGACGTTGTCCTTCTACTGCACTCCACTGCACTGCTCTCTCAGAAGGAAGTATCCTTACTGTCTTTGTCCCCGAGCTACTCACCCTGTCTGTTACACTCTAATGGGTTTTGTGACACAGGGGAATTGTTCTGGGGTCTCGATACCTTTCGTTCCGCATTATGTTGCCCCATTTCCAGATAACCACTTACAACAAAAAATGTTGTAATGTTAATCTATGTCAAAACACTGTAGGAAGGTGTTGTAGGGTAGCTAGCGTCCCCCTGAATGCTTGGTGGCCATGACCTCCAATTTATATAGGAAGCACAATTTGACAGGGCTCATTCAGGTGACTTCCAATCTGCTGTTCCCTTGGAAACGGTGTGTGTGTGTGTGTGTGTGTGTGTGTGTGTGTGTGTGTGTGTGTGTGTGTGTGTGTGTGTGTGTGTGTGTGTGTGTGTGTGTGTGTGTGTGTGTGTGTGTGTGTGTGTGTGTGTGTGTGTGTGTGTATCCCCACCTAATTGGAATGCAGGACTCATTGTGTGGCATCTCATCTGAGTCTATAAAGCACTTTCCTCCTCTTTCTCTAATGAATATTAATGCAGCCATGTTGAGTGAGGTAAAGTGGAGGCTCTTCTGTTTTTTTTTGTTGAGGGATTCTTGTACACTATGAATATTTCCTCAACACAGAGAGAACAAGAGTGCGAGAGAAAGAGAGAGAGAGAGAGAGTGAGAGCACTGCATCATGCAACCTTAATGCTTCTCTATGAGTCTCTATGACTGTGTTGAGAAAGAAGTGAATATTTAACATAGACACGCTGCGTGCAGTCACTCAGAAAACAGGCAAGCACCTCAGTCTTACCTCTCCCTCCCCAAAGCACCTGCATCTAATCCTTTGCTCTACCCTACATGTTACCATACATGATTCAAATATGCCCCCAGGTTCTCTTTCCTGTCTGGACTGATGTGTTTCACATTTATTCTAACTGGAATGTACAGGTAACTGCCAAAATAATGGAAACACGTGAGTAAGTTAGGGTAACAAAGTATATTGAAAGCAGGTTCTTCCACACAGGTGTGGTTCCTGGGTTAATTAAGAAATTAACATCCCTTAATGCTGAGGGTTATGCATAATGTTGGGCAGACCATCATTTTGGAAATTATTTTGCTTACCATGGCTATGCCCCCATAGGATGACAATGTCCCGATTCAATGGGCACAAGTGGTCACTGAGTGGTTTGATGAGCATGAAAACGATGTAAACTGAATGCCATGGCCGTCACAGTAACAAGATCTCAACCCAATGGAACACTTATGTTAGATTCTAGAGCGGGACCTGAAAGAGCGTTTTCCATCAACAAAACACCAATTTATGGAATTTCTTGTGGAAGAATGGTGTTGTATTACTCCAATGGAATTCCTGTCACGCCCTGACCTTAACTTTGTTTTCTTTATTATTTTGGTTAGGTCAGGGTGTAACGAGGGTGGTATGTGTGTTTTTGTCTTGTCTAGGGTTTTTTGTATATCTATGGGGATTTGGTATTGTCTAGGTAAATGGAAGTCTATGGTGGCCTGGATTGGTTCCCAATCAGAGACAGCTGTTTATCGTTGTCTCTGATTGGGGATCCTATTTAGGTTGCCATTTCCCATTTTGGTTTGGTGGGTTATTGTCTATGTGTAGTTGCATGTCAGCACTCGGTTTATCATAGCGTCACGGTTGTATAATTTGTTCCGCGTTCTCTTTTATTAAAAGAAGAATGTATTCATCTCACGCTGCGCCTTGGTCTCATCGTTATGACGACCGTAACCATTCCAGACACTTGTAGAATCTATGCCAAAGAGCATTGCATCTGTTCTGGTTTGTGGTGCCCAATTAAGACACTTTCTGTTAGTGTTTCCTTTATTTTGGCAGTTACCTGACATCCCTGATTAGATAGATATTCTCTACAGTGATGTGTGAAACAAATAGAGCTTCACACATGTTCAATAGCAATCCCTAAACAGTGTGAATAGACCTGCCGTGTATATAGTTTTTCCACAAACTGGTTGAATCTATGTAATTTCTCAGTGATGTGGAAAATACATTGGATTTTTTTTTAAGTCCATCGAAAGTCCAACTTGTTTTGAGGGTGCAATTTCAACCACATGATTTTTTTCAACATGGTAACCAAATTTCAACATCGACAAACGACGTCAGATCTTCAACGTTATATCCACAATCAGAAAATAAACTATAGTCTGGGCAGCACCTCCTACTGGAGAATTGAACCCACAGCTCCTACTGGAGAATTGAACCCACAGCTCCTACTGGAGAATTGAACCCACAGCTCCTACTGGAGAATTGAACCCACAGCTCCTACTGGAGAATTGAACCCACAGCTCCTACTGGAGAATTGAACCCACAGCTCCTACTGGATAATTGAACCCACAGCTCCTACTGGATAATTGAACCCACAGCTCCTACTGGATAATTGAACCCACAGCTCCTACTGGATAATTGAACCCACAGCTCCTACTGGATAATTGAACCCACAGCTCCTACTGGATAATTGAACCCACAGCTCCTACTGGAGAATTGAACCCACAGCTCCTACTGGATAATTGAACCCACACCTCCTACTGGATAATTGAACCCACAGCTCCTACTGGATAATTGAACCCACAGCTCCTACTGGATAATTGAACCCACAGCTCCTACTGGAGAATTGAACCCACAGCTCCTACTGGATAATTGAACCCACAGCTCCTACTGGAGAATTGAACCCACAGCTCCTACTGGATAATTGAACCCACAGCTCCTACTGGAGAATTGAACCCACAGCTCCTACTGGAGAATTGAACCCACAGCTCCTACTGGAGAATTGAACCCACAGCTACCCTTTGGTCTCCCACCCAGAGTTTTAACCAATCCCAGACCTGCTAAGCGATTATATTTGTCACTCACTATTAATCTGTTAATTACCAATGTGCTATCGTGAGGATGATTGTTGAGAGA